>NW_027322768.1:0-1623 GCF_032062135.1 Pyxicephalus adspersus | reverse complement strand
AGGGTACCTATAGGTTTGGCATAAACTGTAGGAGAGAAGAGTAGTACCCCAGTTGGCTGGACTGTGTAAATTTCAGGAGTAGTTGCACAGAAATAACAATCTATTGATGGCTAGAACAAGGGACAATCATTTAAAATGAATGGTATCAGGGCAGATGTTGGGGTTTACTTTGTAAATCCCCTAGCATGGCAAGAATGAGCAAAGCAATATGGCACGAGCTGGTAATCCTGCATCCCTAGGGTCTCTCCAGGGTGAATACATGAATGTTGCTTTTTTCTAAACCAGATATTCTCCACTATTGACACCTTAGAACTGTCCCAAACCACTGGAACAACTACAACCAAAATGCCATTTCTCCAAGGTGTAAACAGGGTAAAAAATTTTCCTGTGCAAAAAAACTTGCTCTGGACTGATGAGTCTTAACGTTTAAATAGCTGACCGTATCCATTTATCTCCATGATAGACTCTAGAAGAATACAGGTAGTCCCCGAGTTAAGGACATCTGACATACGGATGACTCCTAAATACAAACGGGGCTTCCCTGCTCTCTTGTGTGTAGGATGGAGGCTTGATGGGGGAATGTTACTGCTAAACACAGCTGAGGTTGTGGGTGATCTCTACTGCAACCTGTAGCTCTTTAATGACCAAGACAAACTCTGCAGTTGTTTATTTTTGCATATAAAAGCACAGCTTGCTGCATTATGTATTATGCATTATGTATAAAAATGTTAAATGTCCTTTAAATGGTAAATTGTCTTTCTGCACAAGACTTTTTCTCACCTCCTCCATGTTCACTTTCATACACTTCTAGGGCTTCCTATGAACCTCTTCTGTTTAGAACTCTCTTTTATGGCACTTTCCTACTCTTGAAACCTTTGAGCACACCCTTATCCCCACTTCTTCAGAAAACCATGCAATTTGTTGAAGTAGTTTCTGATATTTGCTTTCTCATATGCAAGGCACACATTGTCCTCTAATAGGTGGCTTACTTACTTCCCTTACCTGGAACTTATTACCATTATGTGTAAAGATTGTAAACTCTCATTGGCAGGACCTTCTTTTATTGTTTCTTGGTAGTGTACTAGTTCTATACCTTTTAATATTTTATTTTTGTTCATGTGTCCCTTTGTCATTGGAGAATATTGTCCTGTATAAATAAATGATTATATGACATGTTATCGTACTGGCCTAGAAGTCAAATACCCATTAACCTCCCAGCCAAGCCCTCTTTTGCCTCCAAATTGTTTTCCCACAATAGTCAAGACTAACCCGAAACCTAAAGTAAATATCAAATAAAAAATAAAATAAAAAATAATATAAATATAAAATATATAAATATATTTAAAATATATAAATAATAATATAAATATAAAAAAATAAAATAAATATAAAAATATAAAATAAAAAAGACTAACCCGAAACCTAAAGTATATATCAAGACAAACTTTTTTTTTTTTTTAATAGAATAAGGAATGGTTAGAACATTTTAAGTTTTTCTTTCCATATTTGTCTCATTGCAAAGATTTTACTTTTTCTCCTGTACTGTACATACAGGAGTACAAGAAGTGAGAGGAGATCTCCTCAAAGTAAAGGGAAGACAAGGGCTGACACCAACCATCATTT
>NW_027322767.1:0-1623 GCF_032062135.1 Pyxicephalus adspersus | reverse complement strand
AAATAAGGCATCCCCCTGAAAATAAGCCCTAGAGCATATTTTGGCCTTCAAAAAAAAATAAGACAGTGTCTTATCATCGGGGAAACAGGGTATTTTGTACTTTTAAGTTAATTATGAAGGATCACTTGCTCTTTTAAAATTTATTAAATTACCAATGGGTACCAATAGATGATGACACAAACTCTAATAATGTCTAAGATGGCAAGAGTTTGTTTTACAGTTTACATGAAGATACAGTGTCATCTAGTAATAGGACACAAGTATAAACCGCAATTATTTCTCTGCTGTCATGTTCAAAAAAAAAAAATCTCAAATAAATACACACACACATGCAAAATTATATTTATTACAGGTCTCCACCGATAGCTATTGGAGGGTTGGTATATTTCTCCCTGGTTTAGTTTGTCCCCCGTTTTCAATTGCTACATAATTGATATTACAGAGTTAATTATCTTAAGGAGTGGCAGTTTTTTTTTTAGGACAGAAGGGCTTGATAATGGTGGGTGCTCTATTGCAGTATGTGTTTATGTGCTAGTGTGGATTATATATTATATATATAAATAATATATATATTATATATATTATTATTAGCTTCACATTTGTTTTAATACATTTTTTAAGGGGAGACCCAATCTGCAACCACACGATAAACAAACCTTACCCAGGTTTGGGTGGCACTGAGGTTGGTGGCTGAGGAAGTGTTTCAGCAGGAATACTTTCTGTGATTGATACAGGAGACTCACGGGAGCCAACACTCTGTCGGTCAGTTCCTGCATCTTTCTGCTTCATCTGACAAATAAAAGAAGTAACAAATCATTTTTATCCGCATACACAACCCAGTAATCAGGACATGTTTTCAGGACAAAAAAAAAAAAACCACATTAATTATTATGCCTCTATTTTATTTCATGGTTCCATATTTTCATCCCTGTATTTGAAACACAGAAGAAATTTACTGTTGAACACATTGTACTGTTTTTGTTCATTAATTACAAAAATACCTGTCCTGTGAACACTTTTTCACGCTTATTTCAAGATGGTATTTTGGATCCCAAAACAAAAAGACATCTGAGAAAGTGAACAAAATTGTTCGCCAATTCGGTAAAAAAAGAAAAAAAGGTTGACAGTTCATAACAGTATACATGGAGCTCAAATTCTGGAAGTTTTTTTTTTGCACTTGTAGGATCTTTAAAAGGTAAAAAAAATGTTAGCATGTTGAAGCAAAAAAAACCTTTCCGAACCTTAGTCTTTCCTTACATTAGTCCTTCCTTTACATTTACCTGCTAAACAAAAACTATAGAAAGTGAAAGGAGCCCCTAAATGTCAAAGCGCCAAAGGCCACACAAATGCAGTCCAATCCCATGTAGAAAGGAATGAGGTAAACTATGAAAACATAAAGGCGTACTTACTCTTTTCACTTCCACCTCGAAAAGAAGAGTGGCGTTCGGAGGAATTCGACCCGATAGTCCCTGAGAGCCATAAGCAAGTGTTGGAGGAATCGCCAGGAACCTCTTCCCACCTTTTTTCATTCCCAGCATCCCCTCTTCCCACCCCTGTTCGAATAGAGATGAGAAATACTACATAAAGAAAACCTTTTGCTGGCATTCATTTTAAAACTTGAAA
>NW_027322766.1:0-1624 GCF_032062135.1 Pyxicephalus adspersus | reverse complement strand
GTCGTGATATTTAGGATGATAGGTAGAGAGATCATGATTTATATTTTAATTTTTTCTTATTTAACTTTGATCCTATTCAACTTAAACTTCAGCCCTTTTATTTCATCTTTGCACCTTTCATCCTACTTAAAGGATTTCTCCTCCCAGCAGTGGAATACTCTTGTTCCCAACTAAGCTTTTTCTTCAAAATAATTTTACTTGTCCCTGCTCAGTTGTCTCCAAGGTACACTTGTAAGGACTGTCTTTCTTGCCACACTATTTTGTAAGTGGCTGCCTGGAGGGCTTATTTAATTCAAAAGGGTACTTTTCAGAGTCCAAAAAAAAAAATATGGAGTCTCTTGAATGGCTAGGCTGACTAGTTACACCTTAGTTTGATGTGAAATATCTGCTCCTCTGTCCTATAATATACCTTTAAAGCCGCGTGTCAGTTCTTAATATGAGTACATATTCCTAAATTATTATTCTGTCGTGTCTGAAAACTGTTACTGTACAAAGAATTGGTCAGACCACATCTGGAATATGCAGTCTAGTTCTGGCCACCAGTTGTCGAATTTGAGAGAGTGCAGAGAAGGGCAACTAAATTAATAAAAGGAATGGAGGAGCTCAGCTATGAGGAGAGATAAACTGAACTGAATCTATTCTCCCTTGAGAAGAGACGTATAATGGGGGATATGATCACCCTGTATAAATATATAAACGGTCCATAAAGCAAAACTCTTCCCCATTATTCACTTTGAGATCATTACAAAGTACAAGAGGTCACTCCTTGCGTCTGGAGGAAAAGAAGTTTAAGCTCTGGATAAGGAAGGGATTCTTCACTGTAAGTTCTGTGAAAATGTAGAATCGGCTCCCTCAGGAAGTAGTTTCAGCAACTACTATAGATTGCTTTAAGAAAAAGCTTGATGAGCACAGAATATAACTGGGTATTAAGGCTTTAAAGTAAAAATAACAGAGACTGTTGATCCAGGGAACATCCGATTGCCTCATGGAATCAGGAAGGATTTTTTTTTCCCCTGTTGAAGCAAATTGTACCAGGGTTTTATTTTCCCTTCCCCTAGACCAACTATGTCTTATAGGGTTTTATATCTGGGATATGTTTATTTCCCTAGTGGTTGAACTTGATGGACGTATGTCTTTTTTCAATCTAACCTACTATGTAACTATGTTAACACTCTGAGGTTGTGGGCAGGACTGCTGGTCCCGCTACCTCCTGCCCACACCTTTTTACTGTTACCACACTTAATTTTTTTCAAACAAACTTGATAAAACAGTTATTTTGCATAACAATGACGGACAGTATTGGCTAAACTTCCTGTATGAAAGAATTTCATACACACGTTGAGATGTCTCTGCTGCCTGGAACCGTACTAGATGTCTGAAGGTGCTGTGAGAAGAAGGCTGACCTGTGTGTGGAGGTAAGTATAGCCTTCAAAAATCCGGCACTCCTCGGGTCCGGAGGTTGCCGGATTTTTGAATATCAACTAATTTTCAATAAATATACTGAATATACAGTTCTTGTGAGAACAAAGACAAAGGTAAATATATCCCCTTCTTTATTACCCTCTAGGCAAAACAAGTATTTACCTTGACATGGGAAGGGTAACCCAATGCAAGGGTAGGCTTT
>NW_027322765.1:0-1624 GCF_032062135.1 Pyxicephalus adspersus | reverse complement strand
ATATAGCATTATGAGCCCGGGCTTGAACTGAACTATTACTCATTTACCTGTTTTAAACTTTATGCCATTTGGTAGCTACAGTTTTGAAAAAAAAAACATGATCTAAAATGAAAATAAATTCATATGCATTTTGATGATACAATACAATGATATTTATTTAATATTAAAATATTTGGATTTAAAAACATAGGAACCTAATTTTTGATGCAGTGTCCAAAACAGAAAAAAAAGGCAGATAGAGGACAATGTGGGCCCTCATTCTTCTTTATATTAAAATGACCAATAATTAGATTAGCACATTCTGACATCTGGCCTAATGAGCTTGTCTACAGACCAGAATAGCTTATCATTACCCTCCCCTAGATGGGGCCTTTATAGCCAAATATCACAAACTATGTTTGAAGAGATTTTGTCTTTTATTCAAAATTCACAATGCCCCAAAGGTTTACCCCTTACATTTTGCTGCCTTTGGCCTCATGTATTATTCCACTGGTCAGATGTGACCCTCTGATGGTTGATAAAACTTAGTCTTAATAAAAAGGCTGGTTTACTTAACAATTTGATAATCTTTATTTATTAAATTGAAGCTGTGTTCACTCTGAATACCCAGTCATTTGCAAATAAAACAAATAAACAATAAGGAATTTACTATTCAAACGATTATATATCATATGTAAGTCATAGGTGTAACACAAGCATACTTCCCACAGTATCAGCTCGTATCAATCCTAGGCTTCTAAAAAAAACAGAGCCTTCTACTTTTTATTACCACAATTAGTGCACTCTTA
The DNA here is from genome assembly GCF_032062135.1 of Pyxicephalus adspersus. Taxonomy (NCBI): domain Eukaryota; kingdom Metazoa; phylum Chordata; class Amphibia; order Anura; family Pyxicephalidae; genus Pyxicephalus; species Pyxicephalus adspersus. Next base: position 836 of record NW_027322765.1, on the reverse strand, counting down.
GGCATTACTTTAAGATAACTTATGTCCACTTTAAATGGTGACCTGGACATTCTGTATTCTGTGACATCACAGTAAAACTATTGTTATATCTTACAAGGACAAACAAAATATTTCCCACACATGCAAATTTGTTACTTCCGCTTTACAATGAAAATATGTTAATCTTTCATATTCCTATATTGTAAGTAGGAAACATCTAAACTGTAGTTCATTTTATTGCTACTTGTTTTCTGTTTGAATAATGATAAACCCAAAATTGTACACCCATGTATATGACTCCCAACCTGTATAAAACTTTCTTGTATGTTATACATAGACTTTGCTGTTATCAGTCCTACTTTTGTACGCATTTGTTTTTGTCATACTATTTTCAGTATGTTTAAAAAAGAAAATTTTGTAAGAAACCTTTATAACAAAATTGTATCTAATAATCAAAGGAATGACTCTTGGGATATCCAATGACATTGGTATTAACTAATATTATTAACTAGTGTTTATATAGCGCCAACATAATATGCAGCACTTCACAAAGTCCACAGTCATGTCACTAGCTGTCCCCCAAAAGGGGCTCACAATCTATTGTCCCTACCATAGTCATATATCATTACCAAAGTCTATGGTAAATTTTGGGGGAAGCCAATTAACCTAAACGCATGTTTTTGGAATGTGGGAGGAAACCAGAATACCCAGGGAAAAGCACACCAACATGGGATGAACAATGTGATGAAACAATTGCAATGTTTATGGTCATAAAAAGGAACTGCATATGGACAGGGCTGGACTTACACTTTTGTCTTCCAAAGACCAGCAAATTTGTACTGCATACCCCATCAAGC
>NW_027322764.1:0-1624 GCF_032062135.1 Pyxicephalus adspersus | reverse complement strand
ATATTTGAGCCTGGAGTGGCCTTAATGTACAAATGATTCTGATCCAGCTATGTGACAAACTTGACTTTAATCAGCTCTGTTCCCCTACATTGATTATAAGCTTGAATGGCTGCACTGGAAAACCTTGCTGGCAGTGCTCTTTGCTGATAAAGCTGGAGCTGCACATACCCCTTAACGGGGAAATATATATAGCCTAGTTGATTGTATTGTTGCTGTATTACAATCATGATGTCAGCAATAAAGACCCTGTAAGAGACAATTGAATTACACAGTCCAGTGGGATGCTTGACAGCTCTTTTAGCAATATGGTGTCAGCAGGGCATTATAATCAGGGTCAAAGCAATCCCAGTGCAACCCTCTTAACTTTAGTGACTAGTAGTAAATCAGTTTTTGCAGTAGAGTAGTAGAGTACTATGACGGATGAGTAACATATGATGATTCACAAGCAGCTCAAATTTGTAAAAAGCTAGAATAAACCCCATGGAAGATTTTCTAGCAGAACTGTGGTCAGGTATAAACAGCTAATTGCATTTGCAAACTGAGCATAACAGTAACTTTAAAACAAGCATTCTTTGACACCAGCTATTGCAGTCAGAGTCTTGAAGTTCTATGAAAAGCCTTGCAGCTAAAGCAACTTATATTTATGTCCTTCACTCAAGCACACTACTGTAATACTGAAACATTTTCATCTCAGCTTCCTACCAATTCAGAAGCATACTGGTCAGGTGTGCTTACAGGGTTGGTATTTTACAGTTACTATATATCTTCAAAAGGAATCTTTAATGATGGTGTCCATACCTACAATATCATGACTCCTCTAACATTACTAAAAGGTCAAATCTGATGGGTTTCTATGTGTTAATATCTTGTTCCTGTAAATAATAATAAATCTTTAATAAATCTTGTGGATTTATTAAATGTGTTGTCACGTGCTGAAGAATGCTTAAGTCTAAGGGCCGAATGTTCAAATTACCAATCATAATCAACTAGCAGCATACAAAACAAAATTTAGCCCCCTCCTCCCATAGTGCCAGTTACCCATCACCCTGGCAAAGAAATAGGAGGTACCGACATACAGTGAGCAGGCAAAAATCACTATTTTCACAAAGAAAGCGAGTCTAGAATAACAATAGGCAGGACACCTTGTTACAATTTGAACAAATGCATGTAAATAGGAAGTATCTAAAATATCAGCAAGACTGCCATACAAAAAAGGCTGGAATATAAGCCAAAACAATATAATAACAAATAAAAAAAAAACAAAATAAAATAAAAAAGCAATTGTTTAGATGTACCAAAATAAAAATCTCCCAGTAATAGTTTAGATCTACTTTCTGGAAAGGCAGCCAACTATTATTCAACGTAGGAAAGCTCAATTAGGAAATCAAAACTGTGATAAAATTGTTGAAAGTCAAAAAGGCATGCAGAGATATTGGACAATTTCTTGGACTGGCAAAGGTAATTCCTAAAGATCTAAACCCCAGCTCCCTCTCTCTCACACACACACACACACACACACACACACACACAAGGGAACCATCCTTACACTTGTGTGCATCAAATCAGGTGTTAAACAGTTTTGGCAAGTTCAACTTTGTGGACTTATAAGGATGACAAATAGATC
>NW_027322763.1:0-1625 GCF_032062135.1 Pyxicephalus adspersus | reverse complement strand
AGTCCGCTTTTAGGTAAAGTTACACAATTCTAGCATGTGACCATTCTTAGCGGCTTCTTCCATTTAATTTCAGTCATCAGACAAGACACAACAAAGATTCTTCGATTGTGCTGCGTAGTTGCCGTGATGATAGAACTCTCATGCTCCTTTCCCTCTCGTGTTTACATTCTTTAGACTCCTATATGACACGGAGAGAGTCACAAGTGTTTATTAAACACGTCTTTAATGAATGGTATGTTCTGGAAAAAGACGCTTAGTCCTCCGTGTGCCGAGACATCCAGCTGCACTTTTATCTCCATCACAAGAGGAAGTAAAACTTGTCTAATCTTGTCAGTGGTTGTAGTTGTGGTTTCTAGCAGACAATGTGGTGTTATTGTTTGTGTTACCTGTTATTCTCCTGATATATAACATTTATATGTCTCTAGCAAAGTAAATGAGATATATTTTATAGGATTAACACTTTCAGCCAACAAATAGCATAGTGGAGGCTAGAAATGAAAACTTTTGCCATTGATGTACTGGTATTCTGGGAATATTCGGTGTGGTTTTAGTTCCTGTTCGTAGATATAAGTTAACATCTCACTAAAGTGAGTGTCTCAGACTGGTATGTAGGATCGACTGGACAAAAAAAAGTTGGCATGAGCTGATGCTGGACTTTCCTATTAGTATGCCTAGTATGTCTTGCAGCATAAATGGATTGGAAGAACAATATGATTATGTTTGATTTGTTGAGTTTCTTTTTAAATGTAATAAACACATTTTAGGTTGTTTGGGTAGTCTGTAAAAGGTAAATATTATTATTATTATTAAACAGGATTTATATAGCGCCAACATATTACGCAGCGCTGTACATTAAATAGGGATTGCAAATGACAGACTAATACAGACAGTGATACAGGAGGAGAGGACCCTGCCCCGAAGAGCTTACAATCTAGTAGGTGGGGGAATTTCACACACAATAGGATGGGAGATATGTAGTGGTGGGAAGTAGTTATGGTTTCAAAGACTGCAGTTCAGTGCGAGTTTGAGAAGCTTTATGGCCATCACACTGCTTCATCGCGTAATACAATTTACGCTATCCATGGCAAGTTTCTGGAAACAGGATCTGTTCTTGACAAACCATGCAGCAGAAGACCGGCTACTACCACCACCGATGGAGACACTGAACTCCTGGAGCAGGTGTTAGCTCAAAGCCAGGGAAAGTCCATCCGGAGGGCTGCACTGGAACCCGGCATCAACAAAATCTTTAATCAGCAAATGCCTCGGAAAATGATAAAGCTCCACCCGTACCGAATTCAGGCTGTTCAAAAACTTCAAGCGGAAGATGATGAAGCTTGTGTGGAAATGTGTGAATCAGTCCTACACCATTACCAAAACCACCCTCAGCTCTTGGAAAATTTAAGGTTCACCAACAAGTCTATCCTCTCCCCTGTCAGGCTAACTGACACAACTGTCGAATTTGGGGAACATTAAACCCAGCAGAAATTCTTGAGCATGAACGAGACTCTCCGAAGCTGGTGGTTTGGTGTACAATGTCTAGCACTGGGCTGATTGGATTATTTTTCTGTCACAGCTTGAGGAAAGAATCTGCACGGCCTGCAGCGAGGTCGGGGAAGAGTTGTTGC
>NW_027322762.1:0-1625 GCF_032062135.1 Pyxicephalus adspersus | reverse complement strand
GTCCTCTCCTCCTGTATCACTGTCTGTATTAGTCTGTCATTTGCAACCCCTATTTATTGTACAGCGCTGCGTAATATGTTGGCGCTATATAAATCCTGTTTAATAATAATAATAATAATAATAATACATGGCAATACACAAGACATGCATTGGCGCACTAGGTTGTCAGTCATTCTCATGGCTCCCAAAGGAACCATAGCAGTGCTATGCTTTGCGGAGCCCTGTACTTTTAAAGTACAGCATGTAATTTGTTTCTGAGATCAAGCAACTTCATTTTGAATGAAGTTAAATAAAAAACCTGTGGCCACAACATTTAATATGCATTTATCCAGTTAATACTGTCAAGAACTCTATTTCTGATGCAATTATACTTTAATATAGTATGTCCTCAAAGGTAAAGAATATAAGTTGGATGCTGGTACAGATAAAGGTGTATGGGCTCTTACATACAAATATGCTTTTAGTATTATCAAACAGCTATGACATATCGAAGGAGAACATTCCACAGCTTGAAAAAAGCCAGATTTAAATCTGAACGATAACAGTGATAATCAATTAAAAAACTTGGTGAGTTTAATAGCTTTTGTACTGTATGAGATGTACAGAACTGTGCAAAGTGTGAACACTGAGACCTGTGGACATGTGGGTGGAACAATAAAAGTGACCTAACAGAGATTATAATTGAGATCAGGCCCTAATTACAATGATTTAGATTAAAAAAAAAAATTCAATTTTACTGGCACGTTTTGTGAAAAGAGACAGATATAAGAAAAATATTGAAGCCATATTTATGCCAGCAGTGTACTGTATTTCTTGTGCATTTTTCATTGTGTCACTGATATTTATTTGTGTTCTTGCTGTTTTTTTACTTCCTGCCCTCTATTGCTGTGAAAAGAAGAAAACAAGATGAGCTTAGATACAGCATAGAAAGCTAAAAAAGAGAATGAGCCTTCTTATCCACAATAGAGTAGAGGATGATTATCATTACAGGTTTTATCAATATGGTAGAATTGAAGGAAATGTTAATGAGGTGTTAAATGTATAAAACTAAAACTAGGTAAATACATTTAATGAGGCATTTTAGCCACTAAAGCAAAAAAAAAAAAAAACATTTGATTTTTTGCAGCTTGTATATGGTTATAGAATTTGTTTTCTTTTTTAGGCTTGTAGGCTTGTTCTCTTTATTTGCATCTGTTGATCCTGCCAAGGACACACTTTCGCTTCCCCACTGTGCTGCCTTCAAGGCCACAATAAATTACATGTATATACCATTATTCAGGTTTACATTTACTTATGTAGAAGAGATATGTAAAATGTGGTATTACTGTATGTAATTAATCATGTATACTCATATACAGTACTCTAAATTTTCTGCCTCCTCTATCACTGATAACACAAAGCTGTGTCACAATAACTGTGATACTTACTATGGTACAAGGCATTCATATATTTGTAAAGTAATATTTGTACAGCAAGAATAAAGCTACGTACACACGGCAGATTTTTTTCGCCCGATAATCGGCATCGGCCAATTATCGGGCGAAAATCTTCCGTGTGTACAGTCGGTGTCGTCCATCGTCCGGACGACCGACCTGCCGGATCCACGGACGATGGATGACAGCCGA
>NW_027322761.1:0-1625 GCF_032062135.1 Pyxicephalus adspersus | reverse complement strand
ATTCCCTCCTGGCATCATTTATCAATCCTCTTTTGCCCCTTGGACCTTTTGTGGCCTGACCCATTTGTATAAAGTTTATTCCCGATCGGGGGTTCTCCCTTTTTCTCACCTCAAGATACTTATTCTATCACTACCGAGTTTTTTTCGGTATTTACAGATTAGGCACTTTATCTCTATATTATTTATATATTAACACTTTATATACTATACTATATACTTATTTATAAGTTATTACATATCTCACAGTCCCCCTGTGTCGGGGACTCTGTCTCCTTCTGAATGTCTCTGCTACTCCACTCCCCATGTAAAAGGTGTCATTTCTTACCTATATTCGTCCCTCCTTTTCTAAATTTTCCTCTCCTCCTTTATATACTTTTAAATGGGAAAGAGATTTGGGTTATACACTGGATTCGGATGTTTGGTCCCAAATGGGGCACTCCTGTAAAAAGTGCTCAACTAATGCAGGTGCACAAGAATTATGTTTTAAAGTACTCTCCAAAAGGTATTGTTCCAACTCGTTTATCTAGGTGTGCTCCAGGACATTCTCCTATGTGCTTTCATGGTTGTAATCAGTTGGGATCTTTCTTACATATTTGGTGGGAGTGTCCCATGGCCCGCTCCTTTTGAACCAAAATATACCACCTACTCTTACTGGAGTAGCAATTCCAAGGGAACCTCTCACAGCTCTGCTTCATTGCAGACCTCCCTGTCTTTCCTCGCCTCAATTTAGTCTCATGCAACACTTTCTAATAGCTGCTCAACAATGCATAGCGGGGGCATGGCTGGGATTAGTTATCCTGAGGTAAAGAGTCTCCTGTCCACTCACCCACGCGAAACACACAGCTCTCCAAACTGATTCTATGAAAATGTTTGAAACAATTTGGTCACCATGGATTAGGAAAATTCTTCCTCCATCCTTTGATCGTTCTCTACTTCACCTTTATTGATCCTCTATTTTCCCCCCCTTTTTTTCTTTTTTACACCTTTCATCCCCTGCCCTCTCCCTTTTCTTTCTCCATCCTTTCCCCTTTTTCTTTAAAGTAGGCAACCCCTTCCCTCCCCATGTATTTGTCTCCTATGATTTGGCCTTTTCCTCCCTAACACCAGGTAATTTTTTTTACTTAGATTGCTTCCTCCTTGTATATGTTGTACCTCTTTATCATTTTCAATTTATTTCATGAATTGTTTATTCAGTCTTACCCGACTTAATTCCATGTTTACCTTGTAATTGCAAAAAAATATATATTTTGAAAACAAAGAAAGAAAAAAAAAGTGTTATTTTGAAGCAAGGTAAACGTGTCACAAATGCTTTATAAATGCATGTGACAAATATCCATGTGACAAGTATAAATTATTACCCAGGAGGAAAAGGGGATCCTGGTTATGTGAACATACAATCAAAGGAGTGGGGGAGCATAGTACACAATCAGTTGGAGAGAAGGACATACAAGAGATGATGACATGCAGACCCCCAACACTAGTCAATGATTGATACACCAAATCAAGGATGATACGGTAGCAATGGTTGCTCTAGTGTTTTATGTGTAAAGTTTATAATAACATAAAATTGCCAAGTTGCATTATGCCTGTGATGGATCTCGAAGAGTTACACCCCAATTCAAAAT
>NW_027322760.1:0-1626 GCF_032062135.1 Pyxicephalus adspersus | reverse complement strand
AGGACTGAAAAGGTTTGCTAACAAATAGCAAATGGCTTTTAAGAAATCCATTCCAGGTTTGCTTGATCACCCAGTTTTACAGATGAAAGTGTATTTTCTCTGGAAAATACACTTTCTAATACACTCTGGTCTTGGAGAGCTTAAATAAATCAGGACTAGTAAGTAGTGCTACCAACCCTGCTCCTACTTTTAAATTTTTTTTTATATATAGGCATCATTACGGACTCTTATTTAAGGGCCTTGATACAGGCTTTGCCTACTTGATCTTAGTTGTTGATCTTGAATGCAGTATTGGAGACTATCCATCAGGTGGCCCCCCTTGAGGTTAAACAGAACATAAATAAAGTTGCTTTTCATGGCTTAGATGAATAAGCAACTGGCTTGGTGAAACAAGTTTTATAATTTGTAAAGGAATAGAGTTTTACCAGCAGCTAGTATCTGTTCACAATTATCACAATTATGGATGTTTCTGAAAAAAAATGAAGAAAAAATTTTAACCCATGTGGCATTCCATGGGAACTGGAGGTGACTCTCTGTATGATACATTAGTTCATTTCTTTAACCAACCTCTGTGAGAGATGCCAGGCTCCTATACTGAATTGGGTTCATCAATATGCTAGACACTCACTGATCAGGATAGGCCCAGGATAAGCCATCACGAGAGCTGCTTTGGAGAAGGGCCCTGTTATTCTTCATCCAATGTATCTCATAACACACTTGATGATGAGGTGCCACTTCAAACCATTACTAGATAAAAAATAAGTGAGGTCAGTGCTATCTATCAATGGCGTTTCTGCTTTCACTTTATTATCCATAAATCACGGACCACTTACTTTCTACCATCTTATACAGACCTAATTAGTTATTTTAGCAATCGATTCCTTTCCAATGGAACATTGGCTATTCCCTACCTCAGTTTCTTTACCCCCTGTGGAAGTACCCCTGCTACTTCCTAGAAGAAAGGGGCTGCAGACCCTGGAGTGCCTGGGATCCATGTTCCATGTGTATCAGTCCGTGAGGGTATTAAAGCCTTACTTTAACTTTGCATTTGGCCTGGACACATTATGCAACTGCATTTGCAGCACTCATTGATACCCTTAGAAATAGACACGTACGTGGAATCCACCATAGTTAATATTGGGAACATGCACATTGGGCTTTTCTACTGACCTCTAGAGGTGTATCTGGGTGGTTATGTCACGATTATTGGATTCTTCCACTATTTTTAACCTCACTTGATTTACTTAGGCTCCCTATCCACAGCGTAAGGCTCCTCATTATACATAATATTAGGTTGGCATTTTAAGATGTGCCTATAGTGTCATGCAACATTCAGAGGATTGCGACAGTTTCTGTTCCTCTTTTTACCATCTTTTCCCTTTCTATACCACTCCAATGTCCCTCTCTCTCTCTACTCCTGGGGTGTCAAAACTCAAATACAGTGAGGGCCAAAATTAAAAACTTAGACAAAGTCGCGGGCCAACTTTGAAATGTATTGAAAAAATTGAGGAAGTTTTTCCTTCTCATTAGATATAAAAGCTTTTCATATGGAAACAAAGAGGTTTTGCTTCACATTCAATCTGGAACAAGCCTATATTAAAGAAAAAGGCATAAGCATTTTTAAAA
>NW_027322759.1:0-1626 GCF_032062135.1 Pyxicephalus adspersus | reverse complement strand
AACACCAACAGGGAGGAGAGTGGGTGAGGAGGAGTTACCATTGAAAGAAACTTGAAAGGAGCGGTCAGACAGATAGGAAGCAAACCAAGGGTGAGCAGTGTCACAGATATCAATCCTGTTGTGATGTGCTTTTGCTGAACTGAATTTACAACAAATGGTGTCACCCATACTCAGTGTCACCTCACTTTTAATATCTTCACTACATAGAGTTGTTTTGTAGTCCAAATGAAGTCTGCAGAGAGCAAAGGGAGGCTCTTTATTTCTAATAGGATCAATGGGCAGTTTTTGTAAATACTGAACATATAAACTTTCAAAAATATATTTAACATACTAAAAGGTAGCACACATAAAAAGTTCATTGTTTGGGTTTACATACACTTTAAGGTATTTAGGGTGAAGGTCAGATAAAAATGTACAGTGTAGACAAAAATAACCACAAACCACACAACTGGCAAGTCAACGTGTCCAACCTAAAATTGTTGATGGTGTGTAAGCTAAACTAAGGAAATGATAAAGTTCTCTTACAGCTCCTTTCATTTCTGGCTATAAGATAACAAAGGATGATGGATATTTACCTCAGTAGCACTTCCCAATCTCAGCAAAACCTGTTCTTATTTATATAAATTAACTGCAAGCTTATGTAGAACAATATACCATGTTTGCCATCGCACATGTGACTCTGTCTGCAAGTTTTGTAATATGTGCAGAATTGTTCCTATTTGTATCATAGGAAGGGACTTAGAATAAAACACATGTGCACATTTTTCAGGTGACCCCTGCTTCCCTTGCAGATGCTGCCTCTTTTGTGAAACCAAATCCTGGATAATTTAGAAAGGCCATCAAGTTGTTTGAAAGAGATGTAAGTTGGTTACATTTCCCAAAAACATCACCTCCTCATTAGAGTTCATGAATACTAATGTCCAACCTTTGTGGTAATGAAAAGATTGAAGTAGCTCCTGATGTTGACCTGACTCCATCAAAGAAGAGGGCTCAGATTGTTTTACCATTTACCAGTAATACTAGAAGTAATTTAACATGTGTCTGAATATTTATATTGGTAGATTTAGAAAAAAACACAATTTGCCCCTATTTTAAAGCTTTCTTAAGGACTACACTCTATGCCAATGTTTCTCAACATTTTTTACATGAGCGAAACCTTGAAAAAAAATATTCAGGTCTTTAGGAAACCCTGCTATGAATAATATATCCACAGGTCATACTATCATTGGAGTGGTGGTCATAGATTATTATACTACATTGGAGTGGTGGTCTCTGGGAAGAATGTAGGTCTAGGCAGTCAAGAATGAATGGGAGCGCAAAGCCTCCTGGGATACCTATGTCAGGCATTCCGGGAGGCACTTGGGTGCTCCTTATGAGAAAGGAGCCTTTTCGTGGGGGAAAAAAAATTGCCAATCTCATGCATGCGCAGTAAGATTGGCAAGTTTTGTTTTCCAACCTACCTTACCTGATCTCGTGCCTGGGTCGAGTGATGTAGGAAGAAGAACCCAGAAAAAGTGATGAAGATGGCGGCGCCTAGAGCGTCAGGAGGACACGGGACCTGATGGAAGAAACCTTCGGATGGATGGGACTGCCCTGCGGTAATGAAGGTAAGTGGATTTTTTTTTT
>NW_027322758.1:0-1626 GCF_032062135.1 Pyxicephalus adspersus | reverse complement strand
ATATATATATATATATATATATATATATATATAATATAGATAGATAGATAGATAGATAGATAGATAGATAGATAGATATTTAAAAAAATAAATATTCTGAAAAAATTGTGCACTGGTCACTTACCTTAATTTCAGAGCTGTCCTTGTACAGTACCTTGACTTTGCCACAAGATGTCACTTAGCCTGGAAGACTGGGAGGATTGTGAATACAGGGCATCATGCCCCTGAGTACAGCACACCTTTCATCCACAATGTATAGATGCAGACATCAGTGCATACAGACATACAGTCCTCAATTTTGATTTCTACATCATCCAAGAGAGCTCACCGACCAGAGAAAACCAAAAGCAGATAGGAACTAGCACCTCAAATTACTACTACAAATTACTACTACTACTAAGAAAACATCTGAAAAATACAGTTATTAAAAAAATTGTTGCGAGGGACAATGGCAGAGTACAGAGCTCAGAGATAGACTTGAGATATAAATTGGGTAAAAAAAGCGTAAGTATGAGTATCAATATCACTTATAATAATGGGATTATAAAAAATAAAGACACAGTAAAATAAAAAAAATGTTGATTGATACACAAAAATAATGTAATGAGAATAAATATTATTGATACAAATAACATTGGTACCAATTTAAAAAAAAAAAAAGTATAAGTTCTGGTACTCAATATTATTGGAATTTAGCTCTTCCGCTCTTTGGACTTTGTCCTATTAAGCATATAAAGTGTGCAAGCAAAGCAAAGGATCTCCCTACCAATTGGTGCCTTTATAGTGGAGGGGGTAAAGGCAATAAATATTGAACTAAACAGAATGAGATCATTTAGAGCTGATGAACAAATGATATTAATTGTCTGCTCTTGTTTGCCAAATTATCATTATTGTGTTCTTGGAGTAAGTGACAGGTGACAGATAAGTTGGCATAAAACAGAGTTACAAAAAAATTAGGACCAGGTGCTTTATGAAAGAAGAAATCATACTATTGAGGTGTTTGGCAATGTGTATTCACTACATCGAGCACCTTTTATTCTGATTTTCATAGGGACAGTTGTTTGCCAAATAACATTTTTTGGCAGCAGATTTGAAAAAATTTACTGCAGATCCAATATTGAGTCATAAACTACTTATATAATCATTATTATTCTATAATGAACTAAAACAAAGTAGTCATAAAAACTGTAATTATTTCTGACAATCCTTAATTTATTACATACATTGTATTTTATTATTTTTCATGACAAATTCTTAAAGGGACACTGTCATGTGAGAATATTGGAGGCTGCAATTTCTAAACTCTCCTTTTGAAATGTTTTTGGCTGTCAATCAGATACTTTGAATGCTGTCAAAGCCAGTGACCTGGAACAAGTGTAGAAATTAGTATTTCTGGCATTTTTATAACACTACAGCATGCTTTTTTTCTGGGTCAGTAATTAAAACACGCTAAATTCAAACACAACTAGTCATCTAGCTTTTCAGAAGGAGGCCTTTCATGACAGCTCCTATAATTCTGGTATGACAGGATCACTTCAAAGTCTATGCAAATCCTAAATTCCTTTTTTTTTTTTTTTGCATTTTTGCCCTTATTGGCAAAACATTTTTACTTATTCTTGTGCTAAG
>NW_027322757.1:0-1626 GCF_032062135.1 Pyxicephalus adspersus | reverse complement strand
AAAACATTGCTCTTCAGTGCTACCATAGCACCCCATTTTTAATCATATTTGGTCATATCAGTTTTTTATTATTTCTATTTGATTGTCTAAAAAAAGAACATTAATATTAGTAAATAATATTTTATGTCGGTTTATGAATCAGCATGTGTGGCCATCTTTTTATACCCACTTTGAAATCATTGTTTTTTTAATCTTAGCCTTCGGAGATTCAGATCACAACTCGGGGATGGAGATTTCCTGGGTACATTAAACTGCAATGCTAATTCCATTCTGGATGTAAAGTTTCCTCCCGACAGCTGGTTTATAACCAGAAACACAAGCTTGCTTATTTTTTCTAATGGATGCAAAGTAAAATAAAATATATTTACTTCTGACCTGCTCACTTTATCAAAGCCATTTTTATGTGGAAATGCAAATTACTCTGATAAAGATGTATTACCAGCATCAATATCCTCCCCTCTCGGGCCAAATCGGCTATAAACAACTACTTTACAAAACTGTTCCTTTCTAGAGACTCCTCTTTAATACCAATATATATTTTCTTGCACATTCTTTTTTATTTATTTATTTTTTTTTTTTTTATGTCTGTGCATTTAAAGCATATTTTTTGCTTTCCTGCTATGTGCATACATTTCCTATTCAATGATGTGTGAATTGAAAAATTGAATGTTTTGTATGCCTAAAATATAGTTCACTTCAATAACTTTGGTTTTTTTTTTCTTTTTGTGATTTCCACAGAGAACCAAAATCCACAATTCGAGAGGTCTCGTTCAAGACCAAATCTCCACTGTAATGCAGCAAGGGCTCCAGTTGCTAAGGAACTCCATTATGAGTTGGAATCACATTCTTCTACAGTGAAAAGCAAGGTTACAGCTAGGAAGGAAGTGAGCAGCTCGGAAGGTCACAAAGACAAAAGCTCTACAGCCAAAGCAGAGTCTATTCCTGAAGTGGAAGCTCTCCTTGCAAGGTTGCGTGCTCTGTGATCAAAAAAAAAAAAAAAAAGTGTTCTCTATTGTTTTGATCAAGAGGATGTGTTAAATTTCAAGATGCTGCTGCTAAATGTGTAGCCCTACCTTTAAATGGGCCATGGGTAAAAGATAGAGTTTAGCAGTTTGATAACAGTCTCACACCCAGAGTATCTACTTCCTGACAATCCATATAATTGTGTGTTGCCTACAGTTATCTGATTTCTCTTTAATAGTCTAGTGCCTGTATAGTTCTAAAACCAAATAATTTACCTTCTGATCCATGCAGATTTTCCCACATCTCCCCGATTTTCCCCCCAAAAAATGTAGTAATGCATTTATCCACTCTATGAGCTCCAATACTGTGCATTAAATTATAATTTTATTAATGCTCTAAAATACAGCTGACACTAACCTATAATTCAAACTGATCTTGTGATCAAGTAAATCCTTATTTATAGGTTATGTTTATTAAAAACATGTTCAATGTACAACTGATCAACAGGCCCAGGTAATTAGACATCTAAAATAGTATGCAAATTTCAACTCTTCTTTTAAAAGTCAAGCTCCCAGACCTCTCTTTTAAAGTAATATAATTCATTATTCTAATATTTTGGTCTCCTATGTTTATACTTGGGCATCCTAAGTGTATGATCCACAC
>NW_027322756.1:0-1626 GCF_032062135.1 Pyxicephalus adspersus | reverse complement strand
TTTTTTTTTTTTTTATTATGTAAAGTTTGTTACTGCTACAGATTCTTGCTTTGCTGTGTGTATACCACATTAGACCTGAATAAACATACATGCGATAGTGTCGAAGCATCTCATGTTTTCTCCCATGTCAAGCGCTGGTATGATGTTGGCAAGATGCCATCTGGAAATAATTTTAATGGCACCAGACAGAAGCTAATGTGACGGAGTTGTCACCAATGACATAAATATTCTCAGCAGGCTTCACAGGACAAGTTTTTAGCTGCTTGTGTGGCCAGCTTGGCTGTGAACAAAAATAGGCCAAATGTGTTAAAATGGGTTCTGATCAAAGAGGAGTGCTTGGAAAGAGCTGTCTATGACAGCAAGTGATACTAAAAATAAATCCCTTTTCCAGACAAGCCCAAATTCAGGTTCATTGGACTCTTTCTGCAACCCTGCCCAGCCTTTTTACTGTCCTGATATCCTGTAAATGCTTGATAAACCGCTATGGCTGGAAAGAGTCCTTTACTGCATGTGTGCATTTGATGTATTTTGTATAGATTTGCTAAGAATCAGCTTGTTTAAGAAACATTTGTAACTGCATTGGGGACATTTGTATCTGCATTATGTTCAAAGCTCTGCTTCCTGCATTGCAGCACTATATAATGGGTTATACTTTTCCTTTTTGGCTCGGAGCACAGAAAGATAAAGTATTTTCAGTGCTTACTTACTGTATACTTCCTTTCCATAAATTATTTATTTTGCTTGAAATTGTTAAAAATGACTACTTGTACACCTTACTCTTCATAGCCTTTTACCTTTTTGGGGACTGTTGTATTACTGACCACTTTGGTGAGGAACATAGAAGAATTAAATATATTGAATGACAGCTCTTAGTCTGGGTAGGGGTGCTTTAAATATAGAACCAGGAATTTGAACAAGATTGTAACCACTATTAGGCTATTAAGTAGCCTATTAGACTATTAAGTACACACGTGCAATGTACATACAGCACCGTTTGCTCTATGGAGGTGGGCACTGGTTTCTCTCCCCTTCACATGCATATCTTATCCGTGGATCCGCCGAGGTGGTCGTTCGGACAATGAGCACTGTACACACACCAACATATTATGCAGCGCTGTACATTAAATAGGGATTGCAAATGACAAACTAATACAGACAGTGATATAGGAGGAGAGGACCCTGCCCTGAAGAGCTTACAATCTATTAGGTGGGGGAATTTCACACACAATAGGATGGGAGATATGCAGTGGTGGGAAGTAGTGATGGTTCCAAAAGACAGAAGATGGGTAGGCACCATCCAGCTTAGGCTATGAGACTTGGCCCAGGTCACCCACTGGTTTGAGGGCTCTGGTGGGAGATATTCAGGACACCAATGTGCACTATAGTGTGAGTTATACTTACTGCCCACTACAGGAACAAATGTTTCCTAGTGCACTTCTGTATTACCACATGAACCACAATCACCTCTAACTGGGTGAACAATATCTCCTTCTCCTTCACTCACTCTGAAGAATATTGGAACTGAGCGGTCCTCTGCAATATTCCAGATTTCATTTGCAACATTATCACAATAAAGATGGATTTTCATCAACTGCATTTTTGCAGTAAGAAGTATTTTCATAAGAG
>NW_027322755.1:0-1627 GCF_032062135.1 Pyxicephalus adspersus | reverse complement strand
TCCTCCTATAGTTTTCTGATGTGCATTGTGAGTAATTTTAAACACACTAGTCTTGTATGATTAGTAAATGCTAAAACTGAATCACATAACTACATCTAGAATGTTTGTTCATTACAAATGATTGTACTATAACTTTCTCAGTACTCAAAAGGTTATTTTTTACCATTGTTTCTTTTTATATATTTTTTTTTTCTGTAGGTTGTATGTAATTGGTTGTTTACTGTTTAAACTTTATCAATAAAAAATGTAAATAAAAAAATGTCCAAGTTTAAAAAAAGATCAATAACCTGTCAGTGTTTCTAGGAAATCCTTCACCCATAACCCCTTTGTTGCATGCAATGTTATTCAGAAAGTAATTTGACAATGTGAGTGGTGACCACTACTTATGATAATTGCATCTGCCACATCCCTGATAATATAAATATAACATTTTCAGGACAACAAACTATTTTTTGGGACTTTTAAGGCATCAAATTCTCAATGTTTGGTACAACAAACACACTTTATTAACAAATATTTTCTAAAAAGTTTTTGTTAAAAGACAGAAAAAAAACGTAATTTCTAAAATACATGTATTAAACTTACACATATAGAGGTCTACATGGGTTCATGGTTTCCCCAAATTTGGTATATGTGTATGTGTATTATAAATATGTTAAATGCAACTTAAATTTATCAAAGTAGTTTGTATTGTTGATATATACCAGTATACAAAATTTTGTTGTTGTAGGTTTTTTTCCTCCTGAAGAAGTGGACTAGCTCAACGAAACGCGTTGAGGATCAAGCATTACTTTTGTGCTATATGTAATAATACATGTCTTTTAGAAATTATGTTTTTTTCTGTCTTTTAACAAAAACTTTTTGGATAATATTTGTTAAATAAAGTGTGTTTGTTATTCCAAATATTAAAAAATTGGTACCTTAAAAGTCCCAAAAAATAATTTGTTGTCCTGAAAATGTTTTAGTTATTCAGAAAGTATTAATGCTGGAGATCACCAGGCAATTTGCATCAAAAGGCACATACAATACTATGGTGTTCATTTGCTGCTTTTCTCCCCACAATAGAGATGAATGCAAGACATCTTAACACTCTGCATTGCCTAAGGCAACCAGTTTGATTCTTCTTAATTCTAAATATTTCTGTAATTACCTGTTCATGCGATGCAAAATAAAAGGGAGAATCAATTGGGTAACTGACAGAACTCAATCCTTCCCTCAATTTGATCAGGGTAACCCACCATCATTGTGCACCTCTGTCCTTTATGTATTTAATATTATTTGGTTTTCACATGTAATGTCTCTGTAGTCAAGATTGTCTTTAATATAACAGATCTTGGGACATGTTGGACTTGGGATTTCAGTGCCACTGCTTCTATTTGGTTTTATCTACATATTTAGTTACTACATCTACCTGGGCTGAAATAAGGGAGAGCTCCAGTCTCACAATAAAACATTAGGCAGCACATGGGAACCCCATAATGTGCCCTGTAGTCACGTCTGGGACTTGTAACTCCGTAACAGCTGGTTCATCTTACAATGCCAGAGCCAGAAGCAAGCTATCAATATTATAGTAGTTCAGGGATTTTCCTTAGTGGAGCCCTCCACCCCAATAAGATGGAGACGAGAG
>NW_027322754.1:0-1627 GCF_032062135.1 Pyxicephalus adspersus | reverse complement strand
TGTTAATGGCACAGCAGGGGTACAAATCTCGGCACAGGGATGGAGAGTCCACCTATAATAGTACAGCAATCGTGCAGCACTGGGATGGGAAGGGGGTCACTTATAATGGGAACAACAAGTGTAAAGGTACATGAATTCAGTATAGGGGTGGGGGAGTCACTTATATTAGGAACAACAGGTGTACAGATCTGGAAACACAGCACATGGATAGAGGGAGCCCCTCTTATTGGCACAGCAGGTGGCTCTAATGGCTGTGTTGCAAAAAGGGACAGAAAACCCAAAACAAGAAGGAAATATGCTGTATTGGGAGCGCATACCGGCTTTATAACTTAATAAGCGCAACATGTGCAGACAACAGGGATGGAAGGAGCCCAATTATTGGCACAGCAAGTGCACAGACCCAGAGACCCAGCACAGGGATAGAAGGTGACCCACCTAATGGTACAGCAGGGGTACAGACCCAGAAACCCAGCACAGGGATAGAAGGTGCCCCACTTAAAGGCACAGCAGGGGTACAGACCCAGGAATCACTTATAATGAGAACAACAGGTGTACAAATCTGGAAACACAGCACATGGATAGAGGGAGCCCCTCTTATTGGCATAGAAGGTGGCTCTAATGGTTGTGTTGCAAAAAGTGACAGAAAACCTAAAACAAGATTGTAATATGCTGTATTGCATTTTATATCTGCTTTATAACTTAATAAGTGCAACAAGAGCAAGAGCTCTTGTTAATGGCACAGCATTCTAAAGGAAACAGAGCAGATACAAAAGTAACAATGTTACATTGTATCTCTGTTTATAAACACTGCACCAGATACCGCAGCAGTTTTTGATCTCAGTTTATATCGACCAAGTATAAAAACAAAAAAGAAAGGCTTAGGTACTTGTGGTATATTCCTAATGATTCTGGAGAATTTGATTGAGTTAGTCATGCCTATTACATTTTTTATGCGTCATGGGACTGAATTTATTTCCTGTTCATTACCATTACCATGCCAGGAGTTCCCAGCTTTATTGCCATTTTTGTTTTTTATTAAGTTTTTATTAGGTGGTCTTTTGTGTCTGGCTTTACATCATAATTTTTATTTTGTTTTATCTCTGCTCTACCACTTTCTTTCACCCCTTCCCCCCCATTTTTTTTTTGTACTGCTGCATTAGAAAAGTTTTGTTTGGTAGATTTTTGGTCCCTAGGGTCCATTTTCCAAGTTTTTGGGTTGTAATTATAAATTATTCCCCTGTCATAATATTCATTTATTTTGTATTCATTTTATATTGTGACAGCTGTGCACTTTTGATGAATTGCCACTAGGTGGCAGAACCAGTCATTGTTTTAATAGGAACTGATGGAGATGTCAAGTAGAGAGATTCAACTGTTAGCGAATTTCAGATGAATTGACTGGGTGAATAATTTATAAATAGAGCCGTTTGTTATGTTATACGTTTGGAAATTCTATTAAAAATAGTTATGAAAAAATCTATTAGATTTGGAATTTTAAGAACATTTGTGTTTCATTATTTTCTTCCCCTGGGAATGTTATATTATTGTTTAATGAATGGTTGACGAATTTAGGGGATCGGTATATCTGCAGAGAAATATTCAGGGATTTGAAAAGTAAGATTGCCAT
>NW_027322753.1:0-1627 GCF_032062135.1 Pyxicephalus adspersus | reverse complement strand
ATTATCATTCCAATCCCATAACCTCATAAATTTTGTGTCTCTCCAAAACACGTCCGCTGCAGGACTTCACTATGATTTCATAGTTTTAATTTAGAGACAGACAGGCATTTGGCATTTCCATGAGATCAGCAATTTTAATGTACAAGTTTCTTTATGTAAAATATTGAGGTATTGACTAGCTTCTTTCGATTTCGTGTAAACAAAATTAGGACAGTGTGGTGCAAGATAGAATCAGGGATATTCCTGTCTTCTAATGGTTATTTTTATACTGTATGCTAACCACAATTGATTTTTATACCAAACCTGTAAAACTAGTGATTACAAAAAAATCCACTTTTTAGTTAAAGTGAATATTAAGGCAAGAGACAAATACATGTTTGAGCAGAAAATCGCTGGTAATACGCCAAGGTCATAATGTGCTCCTACCTTTTTTTTATTTATTTTTTTTTATTTCACATGACAACATAGCTTTAAATACTAAACATGTGGTGTCACCCTGGGCTACTTGATTGCTGGTGGATTACAAAAAACACAGACCTTTTCTTAAATCCTCCCCTCCTGCATAGGAAGTCATCAGTTCACAAGATTTTTTGTAAAATCAGCACTTGCAGATATAAACAAAACATTTATATAAATAAACAGCATTTTTATTCATACTAATGGCACCAAAGATGGGGTTTTCTGTATATCACCAAAATCTGTTAATTAGAATAACCCATTAAAACAATTATCTGTCAAATACATTGACAAAGGAAACATTTCTGCGTGGGTTTCCTCCGGGTACTCCGGTTTCCTCCCACATCCCAAAAACATGCAGTTAGGTTAATTGGCTTCCTCCTAAATTGATCTTAGACTACATTAATGACATATGACTGTAGTAGGGACATTAGATTGTGAGCTCCTTTGAAGGACAGATAGTGACATGACTATGGACTTTGTACAGCGCTGCGTAATATGATGGTGCTATATAAATACTGTATAATAATAATAATACGGTCATTAAAAAAAAAAATCCACCAATATTGTACACACACTAGATACGATCGTTTGAACGATGTGGGAAGTGATGTGTACAGGAGAAAGTGTATCACAGAACAATCCACGATCACTGATGACTTAGGCTACATACACAGGTACAATGAGTCTCGTCTGATAATCGTCTCAGGGCCGATATTGGACGAGAATATGGTGTGTGTGTACAGCGTTTGTCGTCCATCGTCCAATCAACGATTCTGGTGAATCCACGGATGACAAACCCATAGAGCAGAACGGTGAAGCACTCATTCATGCATTGTGCAGTTTCCAATGACAAATAGTGTACGTGGCCTAAGGCGTGTACCGGAGAAAGAGTATCACAGAACAATGAACGACCATACACACAATGGATAGCGAACGATCGTCGCCCAGTCAGATCCGCCGGGGCGGTTGTTCCTTTCCAGCGACATTCCTCTGTTGTCGGCGTCATTTGTTAACAACTATCGGACGATCGGTCGTTTAACGACAATTATTGTTCCGTAGCCTAAGGGACAGTATAAGGTCTTGTCATAAAATGGGGATAACCCTGGTTTTATCCTCTGCATCACAAACAAAACCTGACCATTAACATAAATGGTGAGCTCCTGTCACA
>NW_027322752.1:0-1628 GCF_032062135.1 Pyxicephalus adspersus | reverse complement strand
TTGGGGGCAACAGCTTGAGTAAGGGTCTAACCATGACCTGTGCTATCAATAGCTAATCATTTTGCTGGTTATTACCCCAAAATGGCTAAATGCAACTCGAAAATATGTATTATGAAAATGTATTCATAACATATAGCAGCTGTCTTCATAATGGGTCATCATATATCCAACCCTGTAAGAAAGTGCATGTGTAATTGTCTCACAATTAGATCACAAAACCAGGACCATCCCCTGGGGGTACTACTGTACCAGGCACTTAAAAAATGAGCTTGACATTTGTAATGCTGGAGCATTTAGATATGGGGGCGGGGGTCTAGGGAGTTTACCTGGTATGGAGCTCTTTCTTATTGTGACCCTGCACTAAACACCCAACCACTGAGGACTATTCTTGTCTGTACAGTTGGGCACCTTTTGTCTGTCCTCCACTTTCTATAGCAATATTCTCCCCAGAATTTTCTTACGTGGATATGAAGACGCTGTAAGTGGGTGGCAGCCTCTGTATTGCAACCCAACCTATCAATAACCACCCAAAAACAGCCCGGTGGTTAATTGTGCCGGGTGGTGCGCCCAGCTAAAAGCGACTGTGGAGAACACCTCATAGAATGTGGAGCAGCGCATCTGTATAGCAGTTCCTTGTAGAACACCCAAAATGATCCCTTATAATTGTTTCCAGCTACTTTAATTAAGTTTTAGGCTGTGTACAGACATAAAATTTCTGACACTGGAAGCAATTTTTCTTGATCATTTCCAGTGATGGTGGAATGAACAAGCACTGTACAAATGTCTCTGTTCTCTATGGAGAAGCGAGGTGAGAGGATGAGCGAATGTGGGTCTTCAGGGAACCCCTTCTATAATTCCTATATCCACAGCTCCCAGTATGTTGGTTGGGTGGACAGTGGGAAGAATTCCTCTTACATTGCTGGCCATTGGAAAGAATTTCACCCTTACAGATAGCCAAAAGGATCATTACAAACTGCTCATTGGTCAAGGAACCCCCAGAAACCTCTGAAGGAACCTTAGTGTTCCATGTAACCCTGGTTGGGTAACACTGATCCAGTGTATGTACATGGCACTGTCATGCCCTCCTGCCCATGGTGTCAAGAGACACACCTCCAATTAAAAAGAGATCAACATAAAGGTCATTTTAAACCACATTAAAAGGCATGAATTACAGAACCTCCTAGGTGTGAATAGGCCCTGAGTCATGTGCACCTTGCAGTTTTTCCATTATTACACTTGGCACATTCTAGCAGCACCTGTTTATAGAGTGATAAGATAATAAAAATCTTAGGTGACACTATTTCCCTTTTTGTCACCTTCAGAAATGTAAAATGCAGAGCTAGAATTATCTGCATATTTCAGTAATTTATTCAGAGCAGTGCGGCATGCTGAGCGATCTGGAGGATAGGAGCGTTTGCTGAGTTCGTGCAGTGTGTTGTGACAGTCTCTGTCTGATTGCAGCTCCTCTGCCAGCATTTCCCAGAGGCTCTAATATGCCGCCAGTTATCTTCCTGCTGGGACTTTATCTAGCACATTTTAATTGAAATGTAGCTTAATTAAATCCTGCAAGGCAGGGGAGGGGGGATTTGGGTGATGGCCAGCATCCAGGAGAGATGGGATTCCTCAAC
>NW_027322751.1:0-1628 GCF_032062135.1 Pyxicephalus adspersus | reverse complement strand
GTGGAATTGAGAGGGTTAAAGGAAGGTGGGTAGGAGCAGAATGACATGGAGATGGGTAGAAGGGGCTAGGAAGGAGGCTCTATAATGAAGTAAAGGAAGACGCAAGTGGCAATGTTTCGGAAGCCACGGGGGAAGAAGTTGCCCACCTTCCTCGTTCATAGGTAAGGGGGTGGATTGAGTAATGGATTGAGGGATGGTCTTGGCGCTTGAGGGTCCTTAAAGGTGAAGTTGTGGAGAGGATGATTTTAGTGATGGGAGGAACCCAATTAAGGTATGGTGTCTCCAAGTTTTAAATGAGGATTAAGGGCCTGCATGAGTTGGTGTGTTGTAGCTGGGAGCAGTAAGGAGAATTGATGGCAGACCCTGAGTTTGATGCTGGTGGTGTTCAGTGATTTCAAGGACGGTAGCATTTGGGGGGTTGTCATCAGATTGTATGGTTATGGTTATGTTAATACTGTTAATAATTATTGGTAAAATTAAAGGCTGCTACGCCCATTTAACCCACACTGGGCCAACAGGCCCAGATACCAGGGCAATGTAACACCTGTGCACTTACAGAAGTTACATCATCCAAGGATTTGTCCTCCTTGCAGGGTCCCTACAAAAAGAGATAAGTGTGCGCCATGTTTAGCAAGAACATGCCATGTGCATACCTGCTGAATATGGCAAAAACTCACCCATACTAACAAAGAAAAAGATCTGCTTTCAAATGAGTAGTGCTAGTTGTGTGTTTAGGTTGTTACGTGTTCCTCATTATGTATTGATAGCTTACTTGTAATTAATAATGGAAATTGAGACTTTGGGCCTGATTTATTAAAGCTCTCCAAGGCTGGAGAAGATACACTTTTATCAGTGAACCTGGGTGATCCAACAAACCTGGAATGGATATGGTCCATGATTCAAAACGTCATGATGCAAAATACTGAATGACTTTGAAGAAATCCATTCCAGGTTTGCACGATCACCCAGCTTCACTGATGAAAGTGTATCCTCTCCAGCCGTGGAGAGCTTTAATAAATCAGATCCAAAGAGCCTGAAGATACAATTTCATCAGTAAATTTGGGCGATCCAGCAAACCTGGAAAGGATCTGGACCAGGATTGAAAACATTTGCTTCAGTGCTGCACATGTCAGACTCCAGCAGTGGGGGAAAGTGTCCATAGTTGGGGAGAGGGTCTCACCTTATATCCACAACCTGTCCTCTAAATGGTTATGTAGGTCTGCAGTCAATAAATATTTCAGTTTTAATAAAGAAACCTCAATGTATTGGCCCCTCATCATCCGGGTGATTGAGTAAAGGGGTACATAGTCCTCCCTACCCTTCCCAGAAGATGTTAAGTTAGGCATACGTATGATGATGCCACACATTATTATTCTTTTTAAATAGTTCAGTGTTGATGACACCAATTCAGGGTCACCAGTGGAATGGGGCCCCAAAAGCATAAGGGGTCTTAGGCTTCCTGTAACATGGAGAGTGACAGGAGTACAGTATGTCACAGAAACACAGGGTCACTTGGAGCACAGAGGGTCACTTGGAGCACAGAGGATCATTTGGAGCACAGAGGATCATTTGGAGCACAGAGGGTCACTTGGAGCACAGAGGGTCACTTGGAGCACAGAGGGTCACTT
>NW_027322750.1:0-1628 GCF_032062135.1 Pyxicephalus adspersus | reverse complement strand
ACCCAGATAAATCATTATTCAATATGTATATGGCTACATTTAGAGAACTGGTCATAGTGCCTTCTAAGGCTTTGTACACACGTGCAATTATTCTCGCCCGATATTCGGTTTAGGGACGATATCGGACGAGAATCTGGCGTGTCTAGAGCACTCATTGTCCATCGTCCAAACGACTGTCCTGGCGGATCCACAGACGATGGGCGGTGAACAATCATAATGAATGTGAAGGGAAGAGAGCACAACGGGGTGCCGCTCCATCGTTCTCCCCCTCCCCTCCCCATAGAGCAGAGCGGTGCTGTATGTATAGCACTCGTTCCTGCATCGTGTAGTCTTTTACGATCCTTTCCAATGATAATTATTGCACAAGTGTACATAGCCTAAGGCTTGGCTACAGCCACCTTTTAAAGATTTGCCTTTCTTCAACCTAAATAACTATGTAAAAAGTTTAATCACATTCATTTTCCTAATACCAATTCCAAAGCCAAAATCATATTTTGAGTTTCTATGCAATAAATAAAAAACAAAAAAAATTACACCTTTAACCCTGCAGATCCCTCGATGGTGCTGGACCTTCACTCAACCTGGTCCCTCGTCGTCCTAGAAATCTTCTCGTTCCAGAGGCAGGAGAAGCGCTGGGCACCGCCATCTTCTATCTCCTGGATTGTAAGCCCTTCGGGGCAGGGTCCTATTCTTGGTCCTATTCTTCGTCCTATTCTCTCGCGTCACAGTCTGTATTAGTGTGTAATTTGCAACCTCTATTTTTTGTTGTGTAATATATTGGCCCTCTATAAATACTGTTTATTATTATTATTATTATTAATAAAAATAATATTAATAATTCTCTTCTGCCTTCCCCTTGTCTTCTTGCTACATTTTTCCTTTACATATAAAGGTTGTCTACCCCGATTTAAGGTCTGCTTTATTGTTAAAAATGTCATGAAAAAATGAAACATTGTATAGAGATTGTGTCACTTCCCGAGTCTTTAGGACAGGATGTAGGACACGGAATTTGCCAAAAAAAAATACATGCAACCACATAAGAAGAGATTTCAATGTGTTTCTGTGTATATTTGCTTTTGAAGCAGCCATTCAAGTGGCAATTTTTAGTGAGTTCCACTTACTATCTATTAAGAATCCCAAATACAATCTGAAATGTTGTAAATGAAACTCTGAAAATCAGCTTAAAAAGTAGGTACAGGTACTATCTAGGTATGGTTCTATCTATCTAGGTTCTTTGCCAAAATGACATTTTTATTTGATAATACAAAGCTGAATTTCAGACAGCTGTATAATTCCTTCAATGCAGATGGATATTCCTTTAAACATACATTTATGTTTATATAAAACGCATATAGGTCATTTAAACAGTTTACGTTAGCCACTTAGGCATCATAAGGAGACTAGGGAAGTGCATCACATGGAGCCAGTTTGAAGCTTCCGCATGAATGCACATGCCGATAGTGAAGGGCAGAGCAACCACTGGTGGCTTAGGGTGATCTTCTCCTTCATTCTGCAATCAGCAGGCTGCAGTGTAAAACTGTGTTTTTCAAACTGTGCGTCCCAAGCTGAATGGGCACATCTGTGTTTTTTTTAATATTGGAGGCTACACACTGGCTGTAAATACCTCT
>NW_027322749.1:0-1629 GCF_032062135.1 Pyxicephalus adspersus | reverse complement strand
CTCCCCTAAAACGTAGAGTGGAAATTGTTTCCGTTGAAATCATAAAAGCGAGCGAGTTGTCGGCCAAGGAAAAATGGTATTGGCAGGCTCACCATAGGAAAATAAATGAAAAAAAAAAAAACCTTGGATTGACAAGGGCATTGGTAAGATGCATCCTTAGCTTTAGAGTATGCAATGCAGAGCAAGTGGCAAAGTGGCAACACACATAGATATGAACAGATAGAATCGCTTTGAAAATGCTTCTGTAATACATTTCATGACATAAAATTCACAGGTTTTACTACAGGAGAAAGGTGTGAAGAGAGCCTCAGGATTAGTTTAATGGTTGGGGCTGGGATTTTGTTATCTGTTAATGGCTGATCTTTGGTCTCCTTTCACACATTTAAGTGTCTGATGTGGATTTTTAGATTTCAGGTTTTAATGGCAAAGAAGTTTAACTTTCCCATACCAAACCTAAATTTGGAAGTGAATGTGCCCACCGTCCCCTTAATAAACCAGCAGCAAGTGTCTGAGAGGGCAGGTTCATAGTTCTAGGTGGAAACCTGAGTCCTGTGCAGACTTCCATCACAAAATCACAAATCACAGATTACATGTATTTAACATTTTTTTATATGTTAATTTCCAGACTTGAGGCTGCTGCCAGGCACCCCCATCTTGGATATGATGCCAGCAAACACAGAGTTGTCACCCTGTAGAATTTCCTCATCAGCTACATAAAAGGTTATTTAGGGAGGTGGAGGAGCTGGGCTAGCACAGGCACTAACTAGACCTTTCTATTACAGAAGATTTTGACATACAAGGGAGGGAGCTGTGCTAGATACTTAACTAATCAAACTTTCTTGCAAAAGTCAAAAGTAAAATTACAAGCAAATTAAATAAATATTCCTACAGGACAAGGTCAGCAAAATAAACCTGACAGGGTTGTGAACTACCCTCTCTAAAACTTTAACAACATTCTTTTTTTGGCTACCCTACTTGCAGCAACATAAAACATAATTTCTTAGATGTTTGGATATTCTATGAAAAGATTAGTCCCCATGGATTTATTACTATGAACCACTACATAGAGTTTTTCCCCCATAATTCCTCATTTAGACACACAGAAATAAGCAACAACTCAAATTTGGATCACAAAAGTAAATATACAACTTGGGGACACAAACTTGATTTCTAATCTTTCTCCACCCTTAAAAAAAGTTGTATTATTTCCCAATGACTCTCTATGCATCTGCCGCTCTGCTGCCACCTATGGCCACAAACTGAATAGCCTTGTCTGGCAAAGTGTAATAAAGTAAATAAAACATTGTTTGCATGTAAGTTTCCCATAGCTTGGACAGATCTTTAGCACAACAGTTCCTTTTTTACTGTAAAATCACATTAGCCAGGCATTCCTAATGATATGCTCCTTGTCTGACAATGATTACCTTGGAAATATAAAACAAGTTCGGTGCAAAGTTTTGCCTTTTTGTACATAGGCCAGCAAACCACAATGTTTGGAATCATCACCATGGGGATATAAAACAATATCACAATTTCACATAAAATCCAAGAAGTTTACTTAATCTCAGGGAGGAGGAGAGTATAGCAGTGTAAAGGATTTTGTTGAATTCAGTGCCCCCTTCTTTTATC
>NW_027322748.1:0-1629 GCF_032062135.1 Pyxicephalus adspersus | reverse complement strand
GTGTGTAGTTGTGCGGTGTGTAGGGATCGGTGTGTAGTTGTGCGGTGTGTAGGGATCGGTGTGTTGGATTGTGCGGTGTGTAGGGATCGGTGTGTTGGATTGTGCGGTGTGTAGGGATCGGTGTGTAGTTGTGCGGTGTGTAGGGATCGGTGTGTTGGATTGTGCGGTGTGTAGGGATCGGTGTGTAGGGATCGGTGTGTAGGGATCGGTGTGTAGGGATCGGTGTGTAGGGATCGGTGTGTAGTTGTGCGGTGTGTAGGGATCGGTGTGTAGTTGTGTGCTGAGCTCCATGGAATTCTTCCTCCCTCCAATCTCTCTAGATGATGTCAGTATACATCTGGGGTCCCCAGACTCCGGCCTCGCCCATAGGAGGGGCCCCGGTCCCTAACACAACAAAAGTCAGCATGGCTCAGTAACCCTTCAGCTGCCACTCTGCTTCCAGCACTCTGCCCCTCCACCCCATCTGGGGACCCTGCAGAGGTTCCTGGGAGTTCCCTGAGCTCCGGTCTCTTGGTGCCGGCACAGTTCTGGGCCCGACTCCACATGGCCGAGCCGGGGCCAAGGATCTTTTTGGCTGTCTGTAAAGAAAAAATTCCAACCACCAATCAATGGGGGGCAGCAATGCCAAGGGGCAAATCCCCCGACTCCCCATTATTAGACGTTTACTACAACCTGAAAATTGTTTCAGGGGACCCTTTGGGGTAAAAAGAGTGAGAAGAGCAGAACTACAACCACCTGATCCCTAGAGGTCAGAACAACCTATCCCTGGCACCACCCCCAGGGAAAGACCCCACCCCTGAGGACTGACACCACTCCCAAGGACTGACACCACCCCCAAGGGAATGACATCACCTCCGGGGACTGACATCACCTCTGGGGACTGACATCACCTCTGGGGACTGACACCACCCCCAAGGGAATGACACCACCCCCGCCCTCTGAATGATACCACTCTCCAAGACTGACACCACCCCCAGGTAATAACACCACCCCTAAGGACTGACCCCACCCCTGAGGACTGACAGCCTCCCCAGGGAAAGACACCACCCCTAGGACAGTCCAGCTTGTGACAGTCCCACACATGGGGGGTTCATTACAGTCCTGTCTGATAGGAAGAGATGTGATCTTTCTCTGCTCTAGTTTTCTTTCATTTACAGGTCATCTACCTCCCCCATCCAGTGACTACACAGTGAAAAAAGAAGCAGCAATCTATTTAGCTCATCTTTCTGTCACTCTGCTCTCTCCTACTATCAGCATTCTCCTTGTACTGTTTCTCCCTCTTCTAGTCTGAGCCCTGCTGTACAGGAAGTGAAGGTTCCTGATACTAAGTCATAGCCAGGTGCTCGCTTAGCTTGGATATAAAATAGAACTATTGGGGTATTAATGAGCTTAGAGCCGCATCAATTTGTGTCTCATGCATCTGCCTGGAATGATCACTCTGCGGATATTGTACCTGGAAATATTAAATTATTAAATAACGATGAAATATTCATGGCCAGACTCAAGGCCGTCCTCCCTCCTACGCATCCATCGCATCTTCTTACATTGTCAAGTGGACCTGAAAGGAGCTTTGTCCAGTCTGAGATGATGTCATCAGTCTGCTGCAGGCAGAAGAAGCATTTCCTCAGT
>NW_027322747.1:0-1629 GCF_032062135.1 Pyxicephalus adspersus | reverse complement strand
TTGGCATGTAGAAGCATTACAGCCAGTGATGTAGCATTTTCAGGAGTCTACCCTATTTCGATGTATGACACTTTTACTTGAAATCATCAGTCTAAAAAAAAATTCCAACTATACTGACATTGCAAGAACAATGCATGAACAATGCATGAATTTATGTAAATGTGCAGTAACCCATAGCAACCAATGCACACGTTCCAAGCTGCTAATGCCAGGTACAGATGCAGCCGCTTTCATACGGATTGCCACTGCAGAGCTGACACATTGTAATCAGAACGCCATACCCCTTGTGATGAAGGTTGTCACTGTCCACTAATTATATATATATATATATATATAGATAGATAGATAGATAGATAGATAGATAGATAGAGAGAGAGAACAACCTTCATCACAAGGGGTATGGTGTTCTCATTACAACATGTCATATATATATATATATATATATAAAATACACACACAGGAGACCACCACCTGAATCCTATTACCCCATTGGTATGCACAGGGGTAAAATAAAACTCAGCATCCTGTAACATATAACACATATGACCAATCACCGGCTGCCATTGATAACAAGCTAAAACTTTTCCCTCCCTATACCTTCCAGGTAAGCCCCTGCAAAGTGCATGCCCCATGCTACAGAAAGCAACACACCTGGGTGATAAGGCTCTGGTGGAAGCAGCTAATGTAATACAAACAAGAAAATAAATAAGAAACAGACAAATCTCAGGGTCAGATAAGCCAGTGTATAGTGCAGCACAGCTTCCATCAGAGCCTTATCCCATTGCTATATGGAAGGAGCTGGCAGCAACCAATCAGTAATCAGCTGGCAGGTGGTGTTTGGTTGCTATAGGTTACAGCCTGCCTGGTGCAGGAGAAGGCATGGTCTCACCTGCACACTGTGATGAGGTTCTTCCTCTCCACTGCTGCATTCCTGGAGGTGTTCTTCTTCCTGGACAGGCTGAGCCCCAGGGATGCCATGTCCTCCACACAGCAGCCTTTGTCTCCTGAGTTGTAGGGATGACAGTCCTGGATGATGCTCAGATCCCCATCCACCTCCCTCAGTCCCAGGCTGCAGCAATAACACAGAGACTCGGTGCTGGGGGACCCTGGGAGCCCCTCTATTGTTATATCAGTGTGAGGGGCAGCAGGTGCACAGTGTTAATGGCTCCTCACCCCCTCCTCCTCATCTCATGGCAATCACAGCGGCAGCTGCTCCTCTTAGCCGTACAGCTGGATGTGTGCGGCTCCTCATGTGACTGGAGCGGAAGTGGAGCGCTGCCTCCTTGTCTGAGCGCCCGGGCTGTGCTGTCAGCTGACAGCCAGGAGGACCACACACATCCCTGGGAGGATGGAGGGCTGAGGGGGCAACTTGGAGTATGTTGCCTGGTGTGTGCAAAGGTGGCAGGGTATAGAGAGGAGTACCTGTGTGCTGATACTGTGCTGGGGTATGCAGGAGATCAGATCTACAGGAATGTGCTGGACTACAGCAAATGTAAAGGACTATAAATATATATATATATATATATATATATATATATATATATTATATCAGATCTACAGGAATGTGCTGGACTACAGCAAATCTATAGGACTATAAATATATATATCAGATCTACAGGAATGTGCTGG
>NW_027322746.1:0-1629 GCF_032062135.1 Pyxicephalus adspersus | reverse complement strand
GATAGATAGAAATTACTCTTTTCAACCCTAAAGTGTGTGTACAGTGGTTTGTTTTTGTTAGTTATGGATAAAGTAGTAAACTTCCTCAATTTTTATAATAAATTTCAAGTTTGGCCCCTGATTGGTCTAAGTTTTTATTTTCGTCCCTCTGTGCATTTGAGTTTGACACCCCTGTTCAAGGTATTTACAATGAGTAAGTATGATGCAAAACAATAGATGATCAAAAATATTTTGTTGCACAATTTTATATTAAACAGAAATTTTCAAGAATAGTCCACAAAATGCCAGCAAAGTAAATTTAAATTGAACGGCTTAGTACTTTGCTATGTATAACATTAATGATAAGACATAATCCATTGTAACAGCCAAAATATGGTTCAATGTTTTTCATACATTGATTTATTGAAATTTGACAACGTCAATGTTACTTTTGCTATCTTTGTTGTTAACTATCCGTCCTTTATAGCACATAGGTACATATATGTATGATTATACTATGCCAAATCATAAAAACTTTTATTAACTTTTAACTTTTTATTCCACCAATGACACAAACCTCACAAATTCACAGCACCAAGAAAACCGATGCACATATTCATGAGGCAATATATAGAAAAATTTACCATTTCTTTGCTGACCTTACCAAATCTCTGTGTGCTGTACCTTGATAATTTCCCACTTTTGCAGCCCTTGCTAAAAATGACAGCTGGATTTTAAAATTGGGTTGACATGAGGAACGCTGACATCTCCTCTCTGTATAGGCAACACAATCTGCACGCAGTGCAGTCATTTATATAAAAAATCTGGAGCAGTGACAGCAGGAATCAATGATTGCATGTTCATTTTAAGATTTTCATGGGCTCCGCAAATATTGGCTCCTAAATAAGTAAAACATTGCATGGGGACAGATGGTGAATGCATTTGTCTATGGTTTTGCATTTTTTAGAATGATCCTGTTTTATTTCACTCATTCATTTTCATTTTGGTTAATGTCTTCATAAGCTTGTTCCTAAATCTATCAAAAGAAAATTAGACCGCGCTCAACCAAACGGTGCTCAAAGATTTTACATGACAGCCAACCAATCCATCCACAGCCTGAATGGACGAAGATTTTGCCATCAAAATCCAATTACAGTTCTTGAGAAGAATGGTGCCAATAATGGAACTGATACAATTTTATGTGTTTGTCCCATTGGAGCTGTTTTGCATCACTTCCTATCCTGGTGGCATCACTTTTCTTTTTATTTTACATACTCTGATATCTGTCACAGGTGTTCCCTTCATTTCTGGTGCCAGAAGCAATAAAAGAATGCAAATCCACCCAGCAATGACACGGGCAGCAAAATGTGTCACAGATAAAGTTCATATAAAACTTTATTATAGAGAACTGGGTTATCTGACAAGAGTTTGTGTTTCTTACATCCAGATCCAGGAAATAAAGAAATGTGCCAGAGAGCTGGCAAAGCAGGAGACCTATTTCTGTACTGAAGTTAAGCAACACTTTCAGTTCTAGTCCCTTCCCTGGCATGTGCCAAGACTGCAGAGATGGAGACATAATCCTGCCCCTGTACAAAGCATTGGTCAGACCACATCTGGAATATGCAGTCCAGTTTTGGGCACCAGTTCACA
>NW_027322745.1:0-1630 GCF_032062135.1 Pyxicephalus adspersus | reverse complement strand
GGCTACTCCCAGATGCTGCAAGAAAATTCAACCACAAAAGATAAGTAAACCCTGTAATACTTGTAATAAAGTAATCATTGTTCATGCTAGAACTGTTACAATTTTTTTATTGCCTACAGTCCAACCATCGATTTTGTATTGCACCAGAAAGCAACTTGAAGAGTTAATTTAGTTGTATGATATGCATGCATGGACCAATAAATTCTGAAGACAAACCTTTGCTACCTCTCTTTACTTAATGAGTATAATGAGAAAGATTATACACACCAATATGTTAAAGAAGTTATACAAGCACATAGTATTGTATATTTGTAACTTGGTTAAGATTAGGAAAATAGTCTATTTGTGCAAATTTAAGAAAGTATAGCTCCAATTCTTATAGTATTATTACAAAAAGTATTATACAAAAAGAAGCTGCTTTCATTTTCCTTATTATATTATTTCTTTTAAGTGTGCAAATGCTTTATAAAATGTGTTTTATTGCCAGATGTACTATAGTTAGAGGAATGTATGCAAACCCCATTATTTCAGAAAAGTTACCATACAAGACATTCACAATGTATTAGGAGTTAGATGATTATAGCGATGGATATAATAAAATGGAATGTTGCGAATGAGGCCACCGCTTAGATCCGACAAATGATTTACATCATGGAGAAATGGAGCCATCCACCCAGGAGGTGAATGTAGCACTGTTACTCTGTTACATCATATACTTATCTGGATTTCCAAGTATATGTTATTGGACTTTTCTGCTTAATAACAGTATGGGCCTTCCCTAGGGGAATCATGCTGTATTCCTATAAAGATTTATGTATGGTATTCCCTTGTTTTATTCAGAATTTAAGCTGATAAGCTTAAGCCACTAAAAATCATAACAGAAACCCACCTACCTTGCTCTTTTGTCGTCCCCTGGTATCCTGCTGGTCCCCGCAGGTCCTGGGGACACGTTTTCTCTCGTCGATCCTAAGCCGCGAACTGACGATCTCTGGGATTTTCCGGTGACGTTGGTGCATGTGTCGGTGCAGGCGGGAGAATCGTCGGGAAATTCAAATAAGGTTGTTTTGAATTCAATACAAAAAAGCCGTATTGAGTCCAATACAAAGAAATCTTGATATCTTATATATATAGTTATAATATATATTTTATTATATGTACTATATTACATGATACAATCAATATCGCTACAGTAAAAAAAAAACAGATGTATGTTGAAATTTTGATTATTTTTCAAATTTGATCAAGCATTAGTCATCAATCTTTTTTGAGGATGATTATGCAAGCTGTAACCTTTTAGGCCTGTGATATGTTTTGAGACCTTTTGAGACAGTTAAGTTGTAAGTGCTTAAACAGTTGAGGAACTGAGCACTGGGAAGAACTTCAGGGTGGGTCCGTTGTACCATGGAATGATATCAGGTGGCTCTGAAGTTTTAGGAAGAGATCCTATAGGAGCTCTGAATTCTGGACTAGGACTTTATGTACAAGATCACTCTGTCATGGAGATATTAGTTCCAACTGGAGCACATGTGGGAATATCAGTGGTATCAGGATTGTAGCATTCTATGAGGGTGAGCACTAGAGTAGATAATGAAAAAATAATAGTCAGTGGCCAGACTTCACCATCCGCAGC
>NW_027322744.1:0-1630 GCF_032062135.1 Pyxicephalus adspersus | reverse complement strand
CCTTTAAAGGTGTTAACAGTGATACACAGGCTAGGATCTAATTTGGCTAAGCACCACCTTACCTATTTGGGGATACAGGTATCACGCAATGCCCCGGACATGTACAGACTTAATTATGGTCCGCCTATAGCAAAAATTGTAACAGAATTGAATAACTGGAAAATCTACCTCTGTCTTTAATGGGTCACAGTCATCTTTTAAACAATGCAAACCCTACCTTTCCTTTAACGGCACACTTTTGTTATGTTTTTGTGGCAAGGCAAGACTCCTCGTATTGGTTGATCTAAGCTGTCATGTTCGAAGCAGAGATGGGGCATAAACCTCCTTGATCTGCCTAAATATAACCTAGCCTGTTTGCTACTCCATGTCAAGGACTGGTGGCACGGAACATCTTATTATACTTTGGATACTTGAATAATTGGCCCTGATTTATTAAAGTTCTCCAAGGCTGGAGAGAATACACTTTCATCTGTGAAGTTTGGTAATCCAGCAAATCTTGAATGGATGTTCTTAAAGTCATTAGCTATTTGTTAGCAAATGTTTTCAATCCTGGACCAGATCCATTTCAGGTTTGCTGGATCATCCAGCTTCACTGATTAAGGTGTATCTTCTCCAGCCTTGGAGAACTTTAATAGATCAGGGCCATTGTTGGTACAACCCTGGTCTCTTTTAGGACTACTTAACACACCATATGCCGACGTGCCCTGTGAACTAAGAAACAATCTACTATTGCAAGACACCTGAAAAGCTGGGAGGGAGATGAAAAAATTATACCAATGCCGGGCTGAAATTACCAGGGCAGCCCCTATACGTTCTACTCCCTGTTTTTGCCAAGGGATCTATGTACAAGGCGTATGGCCTGTGGGAATAAAGAGGTATTAAAATTCTGGACCACCTCTTAGATGATGGTAAAAATTTACTGCCTTTTGATATTATGAGGGTTAAATTCGCTCTTGACCTATTTTGCCATACGATATGGTATGACCAGAAATCCATGGGTGCACACTAAAAGTCAGTGGGTGACAGAAGATCAACATGATAACACACAAGAACATAAAAATTGGATATTTCAGTTTTTTTCTTTTTAATAAATTTACAAATTTTCTGAAAACGTTTTAAAATTCTGAGTATAGATTAATGAGAAAGAAAAAAGAATTTAAATGATTGTAAGACCAGGTTGAGACATAACAAAACTGAAATAATTGAAGGGACTTTGAATACTTTGTGAAGCCATTGTATATTCAGATTTCAGAGAACTAAAACTTGCTGAGACAAGAAGAGAACAGACATGGCAGATTATGTGTCAGGCAGGCATAGGAAATGATTTAGCACATGCTGTAGCAGTTTTTTTTTTTTTAAGCAAGTAAATAATGATTTAAACTGACAAAACTGAACTGCAATTTACTATAGCACATCAGTGTTCTTTAAACTATATATCGCATTTTAATTTTGTTAAAGTTGTTGTTGTTTAAGTTTGTTGAGAACTGGAAAATCAAGGCTCCTCCTTGTTGGTGATTACATGCATTACATAGTGAATGTGTCCAGTGTTATACAACTAGAGTAGGGAGCTGTGAGACTGTAGTGCAAGGGGGAGGGGATCACTCAGACTGCAGCAGGCGGTTGTCATTGT
>NW_027322743.1:0-1630 GCF_032062135.1 Pyxicephalus adspersus | reverse complement strand
AGATTTGGAACTTTAGTTTCACTTTAATTCACTACATGGTAAGTTGCTGATTCAGAACAAAATAGTGATCAGCCAATTACTCCTCACCAAGATGTATGGATAAAAATGTACAAATTATAAATACCAGATTAGTCATGGCGCTCTTTACCTTTTTTCCTCTACACTAAATCAGATCAAAATGTATTTTGTTGCTAGTTTTGTAAGGTTTACACTGATGTCTATGTTCACGTTGATCACATTTTATTCCATGGAGCACACCAGAATCCAGAGACACCTTCACAAAGTTGACACAGCAGTAGGTATCTAAGAGATGTTGTGACCCTTCAATATTCTAACATTTACTAAACATAATATTCAAAATCATTAAAGTATAGCGTTTCACTGTTAATTATCCATAAATGCAAAAGAGAGTGCAAAACCTAAATGACGCTGCATGTTTGATCTGTGCTTGGATGATTGAATAGTACAGACAAGTCTGGGGCCTGATCCTATGGGAGCCACAATATCCATTTGTTATTGCACCAATTCACTAAAGCAGCCCAGCCTCCCATAGACTGCAACACACTGAAAATGATACAGGTTTTTTTTTTTTAAGGTCCATTGCCCAATTCATTTGTAGGTTGCAAAAGAATAAATAAATGGGTTTGCTAATGCACCATGAAGAACTAGAAAGATGCACCCTAAGGGCTGGATAGGGCGTATTGAACTGATTGATCCTTCTGCGAAGTCTAGCTTTGCAGAGCGGGTTGCAGGGATTCCACAGATAAATTACAATACGTTGGAATGTAAGCACCAAGTCAGCTGATGATCATCTTAACTCTATTACACAAAAAGAAAAAAAAAAAGCTCTTTAAAATGTTTAACAATCGTTGCAACATAAAGTCAAGTGACTTCAGACTTCTGAGAAAAAAAAGGAATTCAATTGCGACACCATGGATGTTACATCCTTATAGCATTTTCAGTTCCACCTCCATTCTCCTAGAGGTTGGTATGGCCATAACCACTTCACACTGTCCGTAACAAATTCACCAATGATTTATAAAAGCATATATAGGTTTTAAAGCTAAATTCTAAGCAGTTGTAAAAGACACACAATATTGCAGCCCCATTATTATTATTTGTGAGTCAATAAAAGTATTTTTAATTGAAGTCAGTATAAGTAGTTGAATTTGAACAATAATGGCCTCTTGCAGCCCCTGTACAGCAGAGCTTAACCCCTGTTATATTCACCTGTAAGTGTTCACTCACATGGCGCAGCCATCTTTTTCCTTCCTCCTTGCAATTTTCAGCCATTTTGATTGGCCAGGTATGGATGATGTAAAGCCCCACCGCTTCAGTTATAATCATCGCAGCAAAATGGAAAAGCAGAGCGTCCTGGGATACATACTAAAAGAGGAAGTAAACTCAAACCCCAAAACAAAAAAATTACACTCGCCTTCAATCCAACAGAGCAGTCAATCGGTCTGGAGGTCTGTTACATCGGGTCCTGCGTCGTCCCAGTAGTCGTCTTCGGGCCGATGTGCCAGGCGCCACCATCTTCTCCTCTTCTGCGATACCATTCATTCTCAATTGCCTAGGCAATCTGGAATTGGGGGGTGGTGCTGCATCCTTTTTTCTTTTTTTTTTTTTT
>NW_027322742.1:0-1630 GCF_032062135.1 Pyxicephalus adspersus | reverse complement strand
TCTGGATATTTCCCCTTTGTTGGACTCTATAAACCCCAGAGATGATGTGAAAATCCCAGCAGATCTGCAGTTTCTAAAATATGCAGACCATCCCTCTTGGAACCAACAGCCATGCCAAAGTTCCTATTCTTATGCTTGCTTGGAACTTTATTATTTTTAGCCTCTATATAGCTCCAACATATTGCACAGCACTATACAAAGTCCACAGTCATGTCACTAACTGTCCCTCAAAGGAGCTCACAATCTAATGTCCCTACCATGGACATATGTCATTAACACAGTCTAAGGATAACTGGATGGTTAGATATAATAGATTTATGTAATTGGCTGATAAGACATAGATATTATAGTATGTTTGGATTTCTTTAAGGATGAATGGCACCACATTGTGTGTTAGCATGTTACAGTGTGGCTGCAGGAATATGTGAATGGGTCCTAATGCCCTCACCTAACCCCCAGCAATGTGATGTCTGCAAACCTTCCTACTGACACTAAAAAATGGATTTATGGCTGTCTTGATTGGCCACACTCAGATGAAGGAATTGGTTTATCCCAGCACTTGCTGGAACTTCACATGAGCTGTACCATGCTATGGAAAGATATCACAGTGATGTCGACATTGTTTTCTACTACCAGTTAACATTCATGTACAAATCTAAAACTGATAGAAAATATAATATATATCTATAACAATAACAGAAAATTGAGTTCCTGGAGTTCTCCATAGATTTAATACATACAGTCATGATCCAAGCAAGCTCAGCAAATACTGAGCAATCTAAGTCCCTCAGGTTTGAGTTCATGATCAGATCTGGTATTGGGAAGAGGGCATGTGGGTGAATAGTTATATTCTGAAAGAATATAAATGATTCTTGTTTTATTTTTATTATTTATCTTTTATTAATTCAAACTGTTCTTGCGTTTTGTTTTTAGCCGATCGATTGGACAGAACCATTTGTGATTGGACTTCTGGTGTTCCATGTGCTGTGCTTTATAGTAACTATTATCTCTTTCAAATTCTACAAGTTCCAGATTGCACATTTTCTGCTAATGGGTAAGAAAAAGCAAAACTTACCTATCTGACCTAAAAATTCTCCCCTAGCTGCTCTCTTTGCTCCTCCAATGACCTACAACTGACTTCCTCACTCACAACCTCATCACACGCACGGCTCCAAGACTTTTCTAGAGCTGCCCCGACTCTCTGGAATGGTCTTCCTCATCCTATTCGGCTTGCTCCTACTTTCTGCTCATTTAAAAGAGAACTCAAAACTCATTTTTTTAAACTTGCATACCCATCTTCTTCTGTAAGGTACTTCCTTAATACTTCCCACCACTACATATCCCCCCTCCTATTGAGTGAGACTTCACCCACCTCCTTGATTGTAAGCTCTGCTGGGCAGGATCCTCTCCCCCTGTGTCACTGTCATTATTAGTCTGTAACTTGCAACTCCTGTTTAATCTATATATAATAAATTGGATTTTTTTAATTTGTGTGTGTGTGTATGTGTGTATGATCCACCATCACTCAAAAACACATGGAGACATTTCAATCAAACTTGTCAACCATACACATGACTAAGACTCATGTGAGTGCGCCTGTCATCTTTGTACAGCGCTGTGCTATATGTCA
>NW_027322741.1:0-1630 GCF_032062135.1 Pyxicephalus adspersus | reverse complement strand
CGATAATAATTGGAAGTGTGTACGTAGCTTTAGTCTTGGCTATCAGTCAGGTTCCCCACTGACAGGAAGCAATCAGAGAAGGCTTGGATGAATATATAAATGTGTACAATTAATAAAGCAAAACTAAAATATCCTTTTCTTAGCTTTTTGCCGTGAAAGCCATGTTTTTTATTTTTCTGACACACATATTAAAATGCTAATTTTTGGCTTCAGGATTACCTTAACCTCCCTGATGGTAATCCTGAGTGTTGCTAGGGGTGAATTTTCCATACCAAAAGCAGTAACCTCGAGCCACTTTCGGGGGGGAACTGCCAGGGAGTTTAAAAGTCCTACCTGGTTTCCACGTTCCAGCGGCGTCCTCCAGTGGTGCCTACGGCATCCTCCAGCGATGCCTGGCATCTTCTTCCCCTGGCAATGCCAGCCCGGTATCTGTGTAACCTGGGGATACCTGGCCAGCATCTGCGTCCCCGGGGTGTGAATGTTGGGGATGTGAGTCCAGGGGAAACATATGCTGGGCCACCATCTGCTTGCGAATGCATGGCTGGGAGGCGGGATTGTGTGGCTGGGAGGTGGAACCAGGCGGGAAATTTAAAATACTGAGTATTCTTAAATGTACCGCTTTTACATTTAAAAACACTTAGTATTTACACCGCCAGGGAGGTTAATCCCCCAAATTGTAATATATTTTCTAAAAGCAGAGGGCCTGTGAAATAAAAAGTTGGTAGCTACAAATCTTTATGTCACATAATATTTCAGCAACTGCTTATCTAACCTTTATTTTCAATAACAAATGTACACCTAAAAAGTTTTACAAAAATAAGTAATATTTACACTACATAAGTTACAAAAGACTTTTAGTGCAATTACCATTTCAGCAATATTTAATTTATTTTGAGTACATGAGTTACCATACATGTCATGCCTAAAATTTGTGCACCCACAAACTGGCAACCAACTACGATATCCAATGTCCATGTGCAATGCTCTTTATGACTTTTCAATTAAGAGTTAAATATAATTAATGGCCATCATATTTTTCCTAAAATCCTAGTATGCACAACCTAATATGCATTAAGTAGTTTCGGTTTATTTGCACACGTGTGTGTGTGTGTAAATGTGTAATTTATGTGCAATGTAAATTATGTGCATAGGGGCAGGAATGGGTGGCTCTTAATTCTATAAATGCCATATTGTGATGTACAGGCCATTTGGCAGTGTAGGGGTTGATGCAAACACAAAGTTTGCATTAGCTATATTTCTTATTACCAGTATACCATCTAAGTTAGAATTAGTAAATGGTGATGAATGGATGCCACCATTAAGGAGAGTGATATAATGATTTTCTTACAGGAATGACTTTGTAGGAACTATTCTTTTAATCATTTGCCAATAGCTGAAAGTGTAATTAGGTCAGTTCTTTCCCCAATTGTTCCTCTCTTCTGCTCTTTCATCACTCACTTTTTAAAAAAATGCAGCGGTCAACAAATAAGAGGGGAGAATACAGGACATGAACGGGAGAAACCAAACGGTTCTGTACAATGATGTCCTTTATGTCAATGAAGGAGCATAAGAACATAGTAACAGGAAGGTGTGGAAAGTTTATTACCTGTGAACTGTGAAGCCAACAGAG
>NW_027322740.1:0-1630 GCF_032062135.1 Pyxicephalus adspersus | reverse complement strand
TGACAAAGGGGAAGTCTGAAATGATTTTAGGTCCGATGTAGATAATTTGACATTATAAGAGGACATGTCACTGTTTAGATACCAAGCAATTTAATGCAAATTTAGTGAATTACTTGGATGAAATTATTATTATTAATAAACAGGATTAATATAGCACCAACATATAACGCAGCGCTGTACATTAAATAGGGGATGCAAATGACAGACTAATACTGACAGTGACACAGGAGGAGGAGAGGACCCTGCCCCGAAGAGCTTACAATCTAAATTCTGATATATTGATAATTATAGATTTTGGGATGAATTATGGATGAATATAAAATGCTTTTATAGCAAATGGATGAATTCATGTTGGAATGAGGAGAGTGAGACTGATCACACTCACCAAAATGATATCAGACCTCCAATATGACGCCATAACGTGGATATTCCCCTTCTCCGGATCTCTTCTGATCTGATCACACTCACATCTAGGATATCACACTGACATGACCATAGGACAGAAAGAACTCCTGACAATTCATCTTTTGAAGGTCATCAAACCATAAAAATAATTGTATATTAGACAATATAAAGAAAACATTTAGGTGAAAAAAAAACATTTGTGGGTGTAACCAATCATTATTTTGGCATTTATACTTCATGGTCTGTGAAATGCTGGAGTATGTGACATTGATGTGTACTTTTCAGATCCTCTTCTTTCTCATCTCAGAAGGTTGGGAGGCTTTACAACCTTCACTGGGTACCTGCTTCTTCCAAGTACGAAGAACATGTGACACGCCCCCATCTCACAGAAAAAGACCCAGTGGCCCAGTGTTTATTTTCTCCTTGGGGGTGGGGTTTCTTATTTCCAAAACCTTTTTCTAACTTTAAAATGTTAAAAATAATTTCATTTCGACTGATGGGTTAGAACAATCTGCAGCTCCTCCAGAATGTGATTTGGAATTCTTGCTTGATACTGATCACATAACACATTGCAGTCATTGGGCCTAATTTATTAAAGCTCTCCAAAGCTGGAGAGGATACACTTTCATCAGTGAAGCTGGGTGATCCAGCAAACATGGAATGGATTTCTTTAAAGTCATTTGTGATTTGTTAGCAAATGTTTTGAATCCTGGACCAGATCCATTCCAGGTTTGCTGGATCACCCAGCTTCACTAATGGAAGTGTATCCTCTCTAGCATTGGAGAGCTTTAATAAATCAGGTGAATTATATTACCTGACCCGGTATTCACAACCCACCCTAATGATTGGTTTTTTGATCGGTTTTAAGTTTGTTACGTTGTTGTTAATATCCAGACACGGCCTGAAACTCCTCACCACCGATCGATGTCACCAATCGGCCAGCAGTGATCAGATATGGCTGCCTGTGAACAGGGGTGGTGATGGCCAAAATGTTTTCACTCAGCTGGCGCTGTATCAGTGCTCGCCCTGCAATAAACCATTTTGCTCCATCTTTTCTTTTATTAATTACGTTTTATTTTTTGTTTTCACATCTGCGCTCCATGCTGGGCGGGCACGTTTTATTAATCGATGATGTCATTCCTGTGGGATAGCTGAGATTTCATTTCCAATGGCCTCATCATTGTCTCCGCATTCTAGGAATGTATTTGTTGTCACTGAATTTACA
>NW_027322739.1:0-1631 GCF_032062135.1 Pyxicephalus adspersus | reverse complement strand
ACACACACACACACACACACACATACACACACATAATAATAGGAAGAATAATGACCGTTATGGGCCAAAGTTTAAAAGTTTTTATTCAGTCCCCCAAAACAAATATATCTGACAGAATTAATTGTTTGCCTTGTGCTTATTATAAAGAGGTTATGGCAACTCAACATTTTTACTCAAATGTGACTTTGCTGTCCAGACAAAGAATGAAATAGCTAAAAAAAAGTATGCATGTTTAAAAGCAACTTACCATTCAATATTTCCTTTAACTGACGATACCATATGTTACAGAAGTCCTCACTTAAGTTGTGAAGGCTTATTGAGCCCTCTTTCAGTTTGTTTCCCTTTCTGATGCACAAAAATATTGTGATTCCCAACAAGGTGCCACCTTTCTCCTGTCCTGCTGCACGGCGGCGTTTTAGCTTCACAGAAAATATATCTCGCAGGTCAATAGATTCCTCTTTTGGCTGTTGGCTGGTTTTGGAGTTACCTATTTAAATAAGTACACAAGACAAAGGTTAGGGACCACA
Source organism: Pyxicephalus adspersus (assembly GCF_032062135.1). Taxonomy (NCBI): domain Eukaryota; kingdom Metazoa; phylum Chordata; class Amphibia; order Anura; family Pyxicephalidae; genus Pyxicephalus; species Pyxicephalus adspersus. Next base: position 1,104 of record NW_027322739.1, on the reverse strand, counting down.
AATAATAAATTTCTGCCCAACCTAAACCTTCAAAAATGCAGAAAGCTTGTAGATCAAATGACACCCTATATTGGCTGATTTGAGTTATAAAAAATGAAAGCTTTCTGGATCTGCTAGGATTTTTTTCTTCAGACTTTACATAGTTTACTTTATGTAGAACTATGTAAATAAACTAAGGAAGGGATCTTTGCAAATCCCAAAAACTTGTATCTTTGACAACTCAAGTTGGCCAATAAAGGATATCACTAAAAACTTGAATTCATAGTTAACACAGTACAAGTACTTAACTGCTGCCTTAACAATCAGAACTAATTTTGAGTTAAATAAACTTTTCAAAGTCTCTATTTTTTCCATTTCCTTCAACAGTCCAAGATGTACAACTATACCAACTATACTATACCCTTGGAAAACAGGAAAAATACTTTGACTTTGAGTATAAACCACCATTCAAAACAGTAATAAATAGAAATGCCAACAACATAAATGTGTGTAATTACAGATGGAGAAATTTGCTCAGAAAATAACTCTCTGTTAATAGGTGCAGAAGGAGCCACAGGAATCACTTGTTTACAGTGATTGTCTCAGAAGGTAGTGTAAAAAAATTTAGGCTGAGATTCCCATCATTTTTGGTCATGCCATTTATATTATGTTATTTGAAATATTTTTCAGTCTCATTTTTGTTTATTACTGAACAAACATTAACAGGTGTAAATTACTTTGACAGTTTCAAGTTACTTCAGCAGACACAACAGTGGGTCTTTTTTTATGGAGGGATACCAACAAATTTGTCCAGGTTTGTATTAGAAAGAGGTATAATGATGATTGAACTGTTTTTTTTACTCATAGTCATATTATTTTAACCAAGGATTTACAAATTTGTTTAAGTAGATAAAATTGTGTATGAATCGTGGTAAAAAACCTTAGAAAATAAATCCTTAATGTTTCCCTTTGAATTAAGTAGGTGGAAAAATAACAGAACTACTGGCAGTATAAACAAGTTATAAAATTATGTTATTATTATTATTAATAAACAGGATTTATATAGCGCCAACATATTACGCAGCGCTGTACATTAAATAGGGATTGCAAATGACAGACTAATAC
>NW_027322738.1:0-1631 GCF_032062135.1 Pyxicephalus adspersus | reverse complement strand
AAAAAAAACCGCCACCGCGCCTAAAGCCTGACACCTTAGGCTTGAGCGCACCGCCACACCTTAAGTCCCCGCTGCAGGCCATCCTGCAGACCCAACAGCCAAAGGTCCGTGCCCACCGCATTAAGATGAACTCCATCATCTCTCAAGAAAATTTGCGAGTCCTCTTCCAACTCCCGATGACGGACAGCCAAACCACCAATTCTGGGTAAAAATTTACTGACTGCCTTGTTAATTTTTATGCGTGACTTATTTAGACGGTCCACAGACCGTGCACGCCGCCATGTAAGCCTCGCCACCATCTCAGACCATATAAGGACTGTGTCAGGCAACGCAGACCGTAATCTCAAAAAATCATACTTTATATCTTTAGCCAAATCCCTTAACGGCCTAGCTCCCACATCGTTACCCCCAGCATGTATTAATAAAACATCTGGTGCCCGATCCAATTGCACATAACGGTTGACTTCCGGAATCACACGGCTCCACTGCATGCCACGAATTCCAATCCACCGGACCTTTGCTTCTCCCTGCTGAAAACCTAGCTGCCTCCCATTGGGACGCACCTCTGCCCGACGGGCTCCCCAGTAAACAAAGGAATGCCCCAAAATCCAAATCAGGCATTCCCTTGAATCTGTAATGTAAAAACAAAGGAAAACTAAAAACCACCATACCCACTTTATAACTACCCATAAAAACAAGAAACCAAAAAAAACAACCCAAGGAAAATATACTCACCTATATTAACTGAGGCCGAATGTACACCTTAAATCGATTGGACTCCCATCGGCCAATCTTCTTTATCGCTTCTGCACTCAAACCCCATCGGGCTGCCTCAGTGGCCGCACCGATGCGAAAGGAGTGCGAAGAATATTCCCCCGCCACCCTACCTGTAGCCTGAACACATTTTCTGAACACTGCTCCAAACTGAAAACGTGTCAGCGGCAACCCATTCATATGTATGAAAAAAGAATCTTGTCCCGGGCCTCGCACCGCCAAATACTGGGAAACTGCTCCCACCGGGCAGGCCACAGACCCAGGAAGCTCGCCCAACCGCAACACTGCTCCTTTTCCCTCCTGATCAGTCTTGGATTTCCTGACCCATATTTGCACTATCCGCCTGCACACCCTGACATCCGTCATCCGTAAACCCCCCCATCGAGCTTTGCTCGGACTAACCACTTCACCCACCCGCAATGCCGCAAAAAAGGTGACTGTAAAAACCGCCCTGAATAAGGCCACCTCAAAGGAATCTACACATACACGATCCAAGCTTTCCAACACTTCAACCAGCATAGCAAAAGAAACAGGTCTTCTGGTATCCCTCTTAACCCCCCCCCTGCGATAACCTTTCAAAGCTTGTCTAACCAGAAAATGCTTAGTATGATCCACCCAACCTTCCAACTTGAATAAAAACGCTAACGCGGACAACTTTTTTGCCATGACATTACCTGACACACCTGCCCTAAAATTAACGGCTAAAAATAATAAGAGCATCAACACATCTTGCTGCAACTCACAATCCCCTCCTTCCTGTCTTAAAAACCCAAACCATTCGTTCCAAGTGTGTACATACGCTTTCCAGGTTCCTTCAGATACTGACCGCCGAATACCTCCAAACACCAGTCTTAGAC
>NW_027322737.1:0-1631 GCF_032062135.1 Pyxicephalus adspersus | reverse complement strand
GTATAGTTATCATTTGCAATTAGCCCACCAAAACCAAGGGCCCACCATCAGATCACAGCAGTTTAGACTGGATGCCAGGGATCTAATAAATTCCTACTGTATGGGCCCCTGAGATTTTATAAGTTAATTGATAGACAGTTATTTTGCCTCCCTACCTAGGAGTTCTGCTTAATATTTGATCAAATTATTTTCAGTCATAGTACGGGACAAAGTAACATGGATTTTTTTTAAAGATTTATAATAATATAAATTAAGCATAAGCAAATTTGCCGAAGATCAAAACCCAAGATGCCCAAGATCAAAACCAAATTAGCCCAAGCCCAAGGTTTTCTTTATGCTACATTTAGCAGGAAAATCTCAACAAACCAAACAAGCCAAAAGCCTGGAAGTTCTATAAAGTACAATCATAGCAGGCAAACATAGCATAGCAGGTGAACATAAAGGAGAAACATATCTGGGAAAATCTGGGCTTGTGTAAACATATTGCAAACTGAAAAGGAGCCGTTGGCAACAAAAGTTTTAGGAAAATACCCCAGCTCTTTAACACCAGACTTCACAAAGCATGTGGTTGATAAAAAAAGTTATAACAGGATTGCCATCCTCTGCTAACATGAAGACTGTGAAGAATGTAGAGACCCTTAGTAAATCACATTTTAAAATTAGATTTTAGCTATAACCAATGTGTGTATGCTGGTAAAATCTATTTTTCTTATTTTGTATAATAACGTGGACCTAAACTAAAATTAGTAGTTTACATAAAATGGTAGAGAACCCTTTTATATAAAGTAAAAATATTATTCTTTTAATTCTTTTTTTTTTCTGCAACATCCTTTTTTAAAAGACTTAATGGAAGCACAGAGTCGCCCGGCATTCATACGTCATTGATCCCGTGAGGCTTCTGGCTGCTCCTCTGGCTGAGGCTTCTGTGCATGCCCGTTTTCAGTGAGATTGGCACTAGTACACAGTACACTTATTGGATAAATAGCTGCTCATACTACTTTGTCATACCGTGTGATTACCATAATCATGCTCAGATTGGAGCAAAAAAAAATCCAATGTCTTTGACAAGACATGCTTAGAGAATTGGAGGAAAGTAATTGTTTACTAATGCCCAGATGCACCTTAACTACAGGAATATATCACTCAAGAAAGACCTTTAATTTTAGATTCACATTTAAAATATGTATATTTATTACTCTACTGTAAAGCATATCCAGGCCAGTGACATTTTTTCCACCACACTTAAGTAACACTCTTGGGTTATCTTCTATCCCCTAGAATTTGACTGGACTGTTAAAAAGTAGCAGCAGCAAACCGAAGATTGCTCTATCTTCCTGTCATTATCATTTGTCAGCATGTGTTAATAAAAGAAACGTGACTACTTGCATATAAAAATATACGTACTGATGTTTTAAAAAATTTCTGTCTGGAATCTGTCTATATCTGCCTGGAATCCAGTTTTACCTTTCTGATTAGGGAATAAGAAAACTGAGTTTTTCTGCTCGGTGCTTTATTTTTCCATTCTTCATGCTTCATATTAAGAATTGATTTTTCTTTATGAACAAACTCTGTGACTTATATATCATCTTCTCACTGCTTCTAATATTAGCTATATAGGCAATACCTGTCCT
>NW_027322736.1:0-1631 GCF_032062135.1 Pyxicephalus adspersus | reverse complement strand
TATCTATAAGGATCTGCCCATGGCCAAGCCTGTGCAAAGCTATGGTGTGTAAGAGATTTTATCCTTCACTATCTATTGCCAGTTTCTGACAGCACAGCCACTCACATTTCACACCTGACCCTCATTAACTACCTATACAAGGATCCCAATACTTCCACTCAAAATGTGATCTATAGATCCTGTTCATTTGTATCTGTGTAAACATGCAGCTTTGCATTACTTCTCATATATTAAGCCTTAATTTGAAATCTGCTTTTTATCTAATGATCTAACCACACTGTCATAATATAATTTGTGCCAGGTTGTCTGCTAGTTGGCAGTCATGATCAGATCCTAAACAGGTTGCACCTTGTGTTTTAGCAGTGCAACATGCATGGCTATGGGCAAGACCTGATGCCCACGTTTGAACTTAGGAAGGAGTCTAGTACAGTGAAAATCATGCAGCAATCTAGTATTAGGTAACTTGACCTATATTACTCGTGCCAAGGGTGAGAAGAAGGTAAAGAAATGAGCAAGTTTCCCAAAAGTATATTTACTGTTTAAATGTGTAGATGTAGGTTTCCATCTCAAATATATCCACCTACTTGTTATAAATTCCATGATTTTTTAGTACATGGAAATTCTATACAAGATTTGTCAAAATCAATCATTAATTCTGCATTTTATTACATTTTTTTTTATTTAATATGAATATACCAAGTGCACTCATCTGCCAGCTCATTATAAGTACAGCGGATCAAACGTATCCCCAGGAGACTTCCTTGTTGTTCTAATTCTGGCATGAGGCCCCAAAATGTTTTGTTGGCACAGCCGCGTCTGTACGTCAGCCATCAGTAAACTCAGCTGGTTTTCTGCTTATATCGGAGATGCTGTCATCACAATCACCTGTGACTGCTGTGCCTGGCTGGCTTTCACAACACACTAATACTCCATATTGGAAGGCTCGGATGCTACTGTTTGTTATGGAGCACACTTGATCAAACGACTGTGGACAGGGGTCCATTATCATAGCCGCTCTCCTGAAGTTTTCTCTAAACATAGTTGTACTGCCGGAGGCAGGTCATCTGATTCATAGCTGGGAAATTTCAAAGGTGACTCATTGTCGAACAAAGAGCACTTTTTTTAAACTTTCATACTGGCTTGCTGTACCAAACAAATAAACTTTCTTGAAAACCTCTTGCTGAAGTGCTGAAAGGGCAAAAAAATTTTCTTTGGTGCGGTGTCTGTGATAATGGCCACTCAAGTGGGGCAAAAAATACTAACATGAAAGATAAGAAACCAGCAGGCTCAACTATGCTCATGGATTTTATTCTTACAGTGTAGAATTAGAGATCAAACCTTGACCATGCATATTTTTTATGAATCTGAATTTTGAATTCACACACGTTACATTCTCTTGGACCCTCATAAATTTGCTTTTAGTCTCACTTGTCGCTGTCTCATAGGGTTAGGTAGGCTTCTGAAGTTGTGATCTTATAGCTCATAATTAGACATGGCAAACAATTTGTGTTACCTGAATTTTGCTCAAATTAGACCAATTTGCATGAACAACTTGTAAGATTAAGATAAGTGGACCACACATGTACTGAAAGAGGAAACATCATAACCATACACTTTTAGAGCTTAGCCTA
>NW_027322735.1:0-1631 GCF_032062135.1 Pyxicephalus adspersus | reverse complement strand
GTTATTGCTTCTCCATACCTGGATATTGCTATACCATACCTGAATGTACTGGGTATTGCTTCTCTATACCTAAAGTTACAGGGTATTGAGGTACCGGGTATTGCTTCATCATACCTAAAGGTACTGGGTATTGCTTCTCCATTCCTAGAAGTACCAGATATTCCTTCTATATCTGGAGAGACTGGGTTTTGCTTCTCCATACCTGAAGGTACAGGGTATTGCTACTCTATCCGCAGATGTACTGGGTATTGCTTCCCCTTACCTGAAAAGACTGGGCATTGCTTCTCCATATCTGGAAAGACTGGGCATTGCTTCTCTGTACCTTGAAAGACTGGGCATTGCTTCTCTATACCTGGAAAGACTGGGCATTGCTTCTCTATACCTGGAAAGACTGGGCATTGCTTCTCTATACCTTGAAAGACTGGGCATTGCTTCTCTATACCTTGAAAGACTGGGCATTGCTTCTCTATACCTTGAAAGACTGGGCATTGCTTCTCTATACCTGGAAAGACTGGGCATTGCTTCTCTATACATGGAAAGACTGGGCATTGCTTCTCTATACATGGAAAGACTGGGCATTGCTTCTCTATACCTTGAAAGACTGGGCATTGCTTCTCTATACCTAGAATAACCGGGCATTGCTTCTCTATACCTAGAATAACTGGGCATTGCTTCTCTATACCTGGAAAGACTGGGCATTGCTTCTCAATACATGGAAAGACTGGGCATTGCTTCTCAATACATGGAAAGACTGGGCATTGCTTCTCTATACCTGGAAAGACTGGGCATTGCTTCTTTATACCTAGAATAACTGGGTATTGCTTCTCCATATCTGGAAAGACTGGGCATTGCTTCTCTATACATGGATAGACTGGGCATTGCTTCTCCATACCTGGAAAGACTGGGCATTGCTTCTCTATACCTGGAAAGACTGGGCATTGCTTCTCATGACCCTTGATTTGGAGCACTGTGTTATGGTCGGTGATTGTTCAATTTTAGATAACTAGGGCTTAGTACACAGGTCAAAAGTCCTAAAACTCTGTACACACTTCGGCTTTTTCCTCGGGATTCGGGATTGTGTGAAAACTGAAATATTTGTGGGAAAAAATGTTGACCAACCCATCCAATCTATCAACAACCGTTTAGAACCTAAATATCGATCTCTTACAAGAGGTTGGCTGCTCAATTCCCTACATATTAAATATATCAAATCAGAAAGAATATTGAAAGTGAAAATCTTCCTGCCATCAAAACTAGGATTATTAAGACCAAGGGTTAGGCCAGTTGGGGCGCTTTCGGCTCCCCGTTGTCAGGCTATGACTGTATGGGACATCTAACCTCAGCAAACCAATAAAGCTGATTTTGACAGAAGAGATAGTAAAAGTCTAAAAACCATTCCCTAAACATATGACTAATTTTATTAATAGTAAAAAACATTGTGATCCAGTACACAGGAATATCAAAAGTTGAGTGATCATCCAGAGGACACCTAATGGCCCCATATTTTAAGTACTATTGTACTGGTTGTGCTTAGGTTGACTCTTGCAGGATTTAGTCTACTCCCTCTGTGTTCTCAGCCTGGACTCCTCCTCCTCTATTCACACACATTTCCATTCATAGCAGCCTTCTGC
>NW_027322734.1:0-1631 GCF_032062135.1 Pyxicephalus adspersus | reverse complement strand
GACTGCAGAGACGTCCTTCGGGGTTTCCCCGTGATGGCGGTGCGGGCAGGAGCAGCGTCAGGAAATTCAAATAATTTTGTATTGGATTCAATACAAAATAGCTGTCCTGAGTCTTGAACTCATGGACATCACCAGATGCTGGGTTTCCTCCTTTTTAATGCTCTGCCAGGCCTTCACTGCAGGAGCTTACAGTTGATGTTTGTTTGTGGGCCTTTCTGTCCGAAGTTTAGTCTTCAACAAGTGAAATGCATGCTCAATTGGGTTCAGATCAGGTGACTGACATAGCCATTCAAGAACTTTCCACTTCTTTGCTTTAATAAACTCCCGGGTTGCTTTGGCTGTATGTTTTGGGTCATTTTCCATCTGAATTATGAAATGAAATGCTTCCAAATCAATGTGACTGCATTTAGCTGGATTTGAGCAGAGAGTATATCTCTGAACACGTCAGAATTCATTTGGCTGCTTCTGTCCTGTGTCACATCATGGATAAACACTAGTGTCCACCAGTAGTGCAGACTCACCGTAGCCATCTTTAGTCAGGGAAAACATTGGTGTCATAACAAGAACCTGGTCCCAAATGGGAACAAAACCCCTCTCACAAACTAATGGAGAAGAACTGTTAATTCTCTCCACTTTGGTGAAGGGGTCCCGTGCCTTACTGGGCACAAGGAGTTGGGTAAGATTAATTAATAACTAAAATAGATGGTAACATTTTACATCTTGTTTATATAGACAACTCTTTATTTCCGCTTAGTAATATATATATTCTGTTTTATTGTATACATTCAAAAAAAAACAAAAACAAATCAAATATGCGTCCCAGCCCAAACCTAAATAAAAAGAAAAAGAAAGAAAGGCTTCTGACTTTGGATTACTTAAGGATTTGATGGAACTTTGAAAGGAAAATATCAGTCAAAGTAATTGTATTGACTCTCCCACTGTCATATCTGGTCAGAGTCAAGAGTATTGATTAATGAAAATGAGGCCATTGGTGTGAATGCATCTTTTTGCCCTAGGTCAACAATGTTTCCTGACCAGTCAAAATCCTCACATTTACTAGTTTATACAGCAGGTTATGAAAGAAGTAGATATACTGGATAATTCCTATATAAGAAATATAAACCTTTTTTCTGGTGTAAATACAGGCAACCTGCAGTTTGCAGAACAATCTGGCAATAGTAATCAAACCGTCTGATAAGGTGGGAAAATAGTGGTAATGGTTGTGAATCAGTATAAAAACATGTATTGGGAAATATTGAACAACAAGGATTGGTACTCCCAAATAGATTTAAGTATAGTTGAGAATTTCAAGCTGGAATTTCATTCAATTATCACTCATGCATTATCAAGAGGAATCATAGATAAATCCACGTTTGACTTCCTTAATGTTAGATATCCTAAAACACCTGTATTTTACACACTTCTAAAAGTGCATAAACATTTCAACAAATGTCACTTTGTCGATGTTAATTTAAGACCCTTTGTTTATAGCCTGCCTTCTTACCTAAAGGACACACCCGAGTTAATTAAAGTCAGTGACAGTCTTACTGTACCCAAAGGAACAATATTATTGGGATTCCACATAGAAGCATTATATTCCAGTATCCCATGACAAGGGAGTGAAAGTTGCA
>NW_027322733.1:0-1632 GCF_032062135.1 Pyxicephalus adspersus | reverse complement strand
ATCAACAGTGTCAAAAGCAGAGGAAAGATCAAGGAGAAGGAGCAGGGAAAAGTTGCCTTGAGACTTAGCTCTGATGAGGTCATTCGTCACTTTAGTAAGAGCTGTTTCAGTGGAGTGGGCAGCTCTAAAACCAGACTGGAGGGGGTCAAGGAGAGAGTTGGTGCTCATGTAATGGGTGAGTCTTTTATAGACAATGTGTTCAAGAAGTTTGGAAACATATGGTAGAAAGGAGATAGGACGGTAGCAGAAAGGTAGGGAGGGGTCTAGCGAGGGTTTCTTCAGGATTGGGAGAATAATGGCATGTTTGAAAGTGGAGGGGTACATACCAGTAGAAAGGGTGAGGTTGAATAGTTCCGTTAGGATGAGAGCCAGGGTGGAGAAATTGGCATGGAGTAGATCAGGAGGAATTTGGTCAAGAGGACATGTAGTAGATGAAGATGATGAGAGAAGAGAAGATATTCATTCACAGTAACAGGGCTGAGGGAGGTTAGTGAGGATTTACAAGTGGGAGGGTTGGATATGGTTGGAGTGGCACTGTGAAATCATATCACTTAAAGCGTAACTTATGAAAAAAAAATCACATTTACCTTTACTTCCATAGAGCCCTCGATCCCTCCACAATCAGATTAGATTTGGTCCAACTCTACCCTGGATTCCTTTTTTTGTTTCGGCATGGAGGAACCTGCAGGTGCCGCCATCTTTGTTCATTTTCTTCCTGCTTACATCACCAGACTGTGCAGGTACGAGATTGGTGACGTTTTCTCTAGTAAATGAAAAAAAAAAGTGCCAATTTCCCTGCACATGCCGGCTTCCCATTTAATTTTTACTGCTGCTTTACTGTTTGTTTGTTTTTTGTTTGTTTTGTTTTTTTAAAAAAGGATGTTTAGGTAAAAAAGAAAAAAAACAAACAAATTTTTACTTTATAATAAAAAGTTATCTACCATATATTTTTATAACATAAAAAGGTCCGCTTTAAGGGGGCATTATACGTGATTGCTTTTCTTTTAAAACATATATTTACCTTCCTAATTCTTCTTGTTCACTTTGACCCCTTAGCTAATATTGTTCTGCAGATAGTTTATATTTATATTTTTTTAACATTTTATTTTTTTTTCTTTCCTTGTTACTTTTTGTCACAATATAAGAAAATGTGCAAAACTGAATAAAACATTTACCATGCTTTTTACCCAAAACATAATTTTAGTGTAATTTAACCAGCACAAAGCATGAAAATGTATACTTTTTGTTTACAGTAAAACTACCTAAAAATGGGTTGTAGTTTTCTTTTTTTCACACTTGAAATTCTTTATTTAAAAAATCAAGGATAGAAGACAATACAATAACAATTATACAACTTTATCAGGGAATGGCAAAGGGTATAAAAACCCAAATAAATAAAATACACAACACCATACAAAGAAAGAGAAAGACAGCATTTTTCATTTTTAAGTGTATTTATCAATAAATTTAAAGATAACAAATATTGATCAAAAACACAACTATCCTATGTACCCTGTTTCCCCGATGATAAGACACTGTCTTATTTTTTTTGGAAGGCCAAAATATGCTCTAGGGCTTATTTTCAGGGGGATGCCTTATTTACCCATGAAGAAGACTACAGTACACAGTTAT
>NW_027322732.1:0-1633 GCF_032062135.1 Pyxicephalus adspersus | reverse complement strand
AAGACACATGCTAGTATTGTTCAGTGAAACCAGGAAAGGATTACCAGCCTCAAGGGGTTCTGTGTCTACATAGATTAGACAAACTATTTCCATGACTTTTCGGGATCGACCTATGCCATTTCCCATCAATATACTCAATCAAATCAAGAACGTCTTGGGCAGAGAAAGCATGAGCATCAATAGAACAAATATACAGAGTAGCTAAAAGGTTTTCATAAGATACTTTTCAACAAGACCAGGCCTTTTGCAAGAAAGTTCTACAATTAGTGGTCCCATGCTAGTATGTTTATTACTTGTTTTCTTCTCAGGTACTGCTGTTCTAGAAGATCATTGAAGAGAATATCAGTTAGATTTACCATTTCTAATATCTCTGAAATTGTTCAGGACTGCAGGTCTACATCGACCCTATTGGAGTTTTTGGTATGTGTTTTTCTCCTCATGCACTGGTGGAGCTAGTCTACTTTATCAGAACAGAGGAATAAGGGGGTAGAAGAGCTTTTTAAATTATGTTCAGATTGTGTTTCCTGTAGGAAAGGGACCAATCATCCTTCAGGCAATGCCATCCTGAAATATTACCAGGAATACTGTTAAAGGTTATAGATACGTCTAACTGGTATTTTTATTGTTGGGATGCCATAGCTGTTTTAGCTTATATTTAGAGTATCACAGCCTTTCTCAAACTTTTTACCTAGGAACCCTAAATTAAATTCATCAGGGGTCGTGGAAAATACCCCTAATATCGATGGTCAGTGTGACCCCCAACAGTAGTAGTCAGAATGCTACCATTATAGACAGCTAAAAAGATCATTGGTATCATGGTTGGAACCCTGCTAAGTGGTGTTGAACCCACTTGCTTTTGCATTAAAAATTCACCCTGAGTCACACTTGGGATTACTGCTGGGGGGTTTAATTCAGTGGGTTGAAAAAAAAGATTGTATAAAAATGTGGGGAACAAAAACCTTTTTTTAACACAATCACTTCATTTCAGGGGTTCAAAAGTAATTGGACAAATTAAAAAGCTGAAAATAAAATGTTCATTTCTAATACTTGGTTGAAAACCCTTTGCTGGCAATGACAGTCTGTAATCTTAAACTCATGGACATCACCAGATGCTGGGTTTCCTCCTATTAATGCTCTGCCAGGCCTTTACTGCAGCCTCTTTCAGTTGCTGTTTGTTTGTGGACCTTTCTGTCCGAAGTTTAGTCTCCAACAATTGAAATGCATGCTCAATTGGGTTCAGATCAGGTGACTGACTTGGCCATTCAAGAATATTCCACTTCTTTTCTTTAATAAACTCCTGGGTTGCTTTGGCTGTATGTTTTGGGTCATTGTTCATCTGTATTATGAAACGTCTCCCAATCAATGTGACTGCATTTAGCTGGACTTGAGCAGACAGTATGTCTCTGAACACTTCAGAATTCATTCGGCTGCTTCTGTCCTGTGTCACACTAGCCTCCCAGTGCCATGGCAGCCATGCACGCCCAAGCCATTACACTGCCTCCGCCATGTTTTACAGATGATGTGCTATGCTTTGGATCATAAGCTATTCCACGCCTTCTCCATACTTTTTTCTTGCCATCATTCTGGTAAAGGTTGATCTTGGTTTCATCTGTCCAAAGAATGTTTTTCCAGA
>NW_027322731.1:0-1633 GCF_032062135.1 Pyxicephalus adspersus | reverse complement strand
CTTTTCTGATTGTAGATTTATGCATACCAACATCAACATTTGCAAGAGTTAACTGGGGATCCTGGGATGAAACACTGTAATCATCAAATTCTCAGCACATGGCCAGTGTGTCCTGGGTTGGCTAGTCTCAGAGAAGTGGTTTTAATGCCCATTACTTTCTTTTAATAAGATGTATATTATACTGCACAACAACGATTTTGCTACAGGGCATAACACATGTGATTTACATGATTCCGAGTGTGTCGATTCCAAATCTGAACTTAGAATTGACCTATCACGTACAGATTTTAAGTTATAGGCGTGCTATAGCTGTTTAATTGGTCGGTAATTAGGTAATGTATTTTTACATGGGAACATTATAACAGTTGCAGCTACCACTATGCCTGCTGCTGCCTCAGCTGAATCACGCCCCCTGGTGGTATACATGCTCTAGCAGGGGCTGGGCATGTCTGGGCAAGTCAGTGAGCTGACGTCAGAAATAGATATATAAGGGGGACCAAGGGATTGTCTATAGTGCGAAACCATCTTATTGGATAGTACAGCTAGGCCATTGTGAGTCTGTTTTGAGCTAAAGATGAGTAGGCGCAGCTGTGTTATTAAACCAGACAATTTTTGATATATTTGCGGCAAATTTACCCCGTGTGATCAACGCAAGAACCTAACCAAGAGGGTGAGGGTTGCTTACAAGTATTACTTTAAATGAGAAATTGGAGATCATGAAAAAGGCTGGGCACCTCATATCTGCTGTCAGGTGTGTAACGTTGGCCTAAAGCAATGGTTTAATGGGAAAACGAATAAAATGCCTTTTGCTGTGGCTATGGTTTGGCGTGAGACAAAAGAGCATCACTCGGACTGCTGCTTCTGTATGAGTAAAATTGCTGGGTTTTCGAAGAAGACTAGGTCAAAAATCCTGATTGTGAATCTGAAGCCAGTGCCACATGATGCAGGGAATCCAGTGCCAGTCCCTCCTCCATCTGTTGTTACTGACAGTGACGTGTCGGATGAGGAACAGGAGGATGATGTCGATGTTAATAAATGTTATGAACCCCAATTTGAAAAGACTAAGCCACATTTTATAAGCCAATTAGATGTAGATAAACTAGTAAGGGATCTATCTATGTCAAAAGAGAAGTCTGAACTGTTAGCCTCCAGATTAAAGGAGTGGAATTTGCTACGAAAAGGAACGACAACTTCACACTTTTGTGATCGTCACAAAAAGTTTGCAGGTTATTACAAGCTGGAAAACGACATTTGCTTCTGTACCGACATGAGTAGTCTGATGATGGAGTTAGGTTGCGAATACATACCAGAGCAGTGGAGATTGTTCATAGACTTGAGCAAAGCAAGTTTGAAGACTGGATTGCTGCATAAAGGTAACAAAAAACCTTCTGTTCCTCTTGCTCATGCCGAGGGAATGAAAGAGACATACGAATCCATGGAGGTCATTTTGAAAATGAATAACACAAGTGGAACGTTTGTGGTGACCTGAAGGTGGTGGGACTCCTACTTGATCGTGATGACAGCAACCATTACAAAGTGAAAGAATGGCCACCCAGACCTGAACACACTGTTGGCCAGTACAATGTGAAGGATAAATTACTGATTCACAGAAAATTTACCTTCCGCCACTTCA
>NW_027322730.1:0-1633 GCF_032062135.1 Pyxicephalus adspersus | reverse complement strand
TGTGCCTTTCAAATTCCCTTTCTGATCACTCTGTGCCTTTCAAATTCCCTTTCTGATCCCTCTGTGTCATTCAAATTTCCCTTCTGATCACTCTGCTTTTTTTCCACTGTACGGCAGTTAGGACAGGGAACAGCAGGGGCGCTGTGCCGGCTTCTTTCACTGCAGCCAGGAGAGGACACGCGCTGCCAGAGAGGAGAAGAGACACACGCAGGATCGGGTATCGGGTGAGTATCTTATTTTAATTATTTTATAACACATTTGTCGTATTAGACCCACCAACTTTCTCCCCCCCCAGTTTTGGGGAAGAAAAAGTGTGTCTTACACGGCAAAAAATACGGTAATTGGCTTCCCCCTAAAATTGACCTTAGATTGTAATATTGGCATTTGACTATGGTAGGGACATTAGGTTGTGAGCTCCTTTGAGGATCAGTTGGTGGCATGACTATGGACTTTATACTGCGCTGCGTAATATGTCAGTGCTATATAAATATTGTGCAATAATAATAATCCAGTAAGATGCCCCAATCTTTTTTTTTTTTCAGGCCTCATCTAGAGCCAAAATGTACTTCTTGGCCTGTTCAGGGGGCAAGAGCACTGCTTAGCGTTTGAGGGTATGTGTTAGACCACTGGAAAACTGGGCCTGGATGAAAGGTTGTCCTCAGGGCCCCCCCATTTATTAGGGCTGTGTGAAAGATTTGCACAAGAGCTATTCAGGTCCAGCCTTTATAATAGGGGCAAAAAGGGGTTTAGCTTCCCTGAACAGGTAAATAAATGGCTTTTTTTTCCTCTTATAATAAAGACTACAACTTGCAGTTCTACTCTGGAGCACAATCCAGAGCGATTATACAGAATACAAATTTGATAAAGGGTGAGTTAAAGCTGAACTCCTACCTAATCTTCAGTCTAACACAATTGTACAGGATCATCTTCTGTGCTAAAAATTGCTTACTATGATAAAACAGATAGATGCTTCTCACTGCTGTATCACAGTAAAGGTATCTTTTGTTTGAAGACATTCAACAATTACAAAGGCTAAAATCTGGTGTTTTGATAGAATGAACTACACTGTCCTACTAATGAAGATCTTAATCCCCCCGGCCTAACTTTAAGCCTTCCTGCCTGATATCTTTACTTAACCACCCTTTTTATAATGCCAAAACTTAAAACTTTCCTTCTTGATGGCTAAAGCTTTACCCACCACCTTTCTTGTTGCCTAGATCCTAGACTTCATCCTTCCTACCTAGTGCCTAACCTTAGACAGAAGCTAAACTATCCAAACCCTAACCTCTAAAACTTACCTACCAGATAAAGCCTAACCTTAACCTACCAGGCAGGACAGTTTGACATGTAATACTAGCCCACACCTTTTTTTGCTTATCAATTACACATGTTCTCAAGGTATATAAAATGCTGTGAATAACACTCTAAAGGTGCGTACACACTTCCAATTTTTATCGTTCCAATCGAACGACGAACGATCGATTGGGAAAAAAAATCGTTCGTAAAAAGTAACCGACGAACGAGGAAAGTCGCTGGAAACGAACGACCGGACCGACGGATTGGACGACGATCGTTGAACATCGTTCGTGTGTACGGTCGTTCGTTGATCGTCCATGTTCAGAGCATGCGTGAT
>NW_027322729.1:0-1633 GCF_032062135.1 Pyxicephalus adspersus | reverse complement strand
ATAAATAAAATACAAGGAAAGCAACTACAGGGAGAAGGGGATGGACGTATAACTAAAATGGGTAAAGAGCATTGTTCAACTATGTATTCTCCTCTCAACATCATTTCATCCGACCCCTTTTTTTTATTTATTTTCCTAATAAGGGTTCTATTTATAAAACAGGGAATTTGACATTCCTTCAAACATTTCCTTGTGGGAATCTTCCAGGATCATGTGTTTCAGTGGCAGTAATTCATTCCCACAAGGGAATGTCTGAGGGAATGTTAGATTGTCTATTTTCTAAATAGAGTCCTAAATCTTTTACCTGTCAGCCACAGGCTGTCACCCCCTTCCCCCAGTCCTTGCCACTGTCACCAGTGACATTTATTTTATTCATTAATAATTTTTAATCATAGTAATTTATTGGCATGTTTTAATACTGTTTAAATATTTGCAGTCCAAATACCCAGGGTTTTTTGATTTGCCAATGTATTGTAAATGAGCAATCAATGTTGCATACAAACTTCACTTAAAACATAATATTCCATTTGGTCACTCCCATAAGACAATGTAGGGAGATAGATCAATGTCCCTAGTAAAGTATTAAAGGAGAAACGTCTCGTATCTTGACGCATTTTGCCTGACTGGTTTCTTCAGGTGACTTGGTGGAGAACATTTGTTCAGAAAGTTGTGATGTGTAATGATTGTGATATTGTCACATAGGAGGGTATTATTAGTAGTAATGACACAATGTAGAATCTGGATTGAGAAAGGAAGGGATCTGTCAGCTGCAGAGTTTGGCAGGGATGCTGCTCAGTCTTGTGTCGGGTCTCAATAATTCAGATTGTACATCATGTATACATACATACATACAAATATAAATATATATATATATATATATATATATATATATATATATATATATATATATATACATACACACACACAGTGCTGCTTGAAAGTTTATGAACCCTTTAAAATGCTCTCTTTTTAATAATAAATGTGATATAAAAGATCCTCTAATTTTCAAAACAAGTCCCAAAAGTAAGTAAATAAAACCTAGTTAAAAAAAAAATAAAATGCCCCAATAGTCCAGTGCTGTGTTTTTTAATCCAACTCCCTAGAGTTCCATGTTTTAATAGTGTAATCCTTTGTAGTAGTGTAATATTGTGATTAATGTGGCTTAACAAATTAGGCTTAGTTCACATTAGCAGGAAAAAAAAAATGCCCCTCCTTAGTGACTACTTCTTGACAACTGCTAGGCACCTGGGATTGGAAACTAGTGATAACTGCTAGGCACCTGGAATTGGTAACCGGTGACAACTGCTGGGCACCTGGTATTGGTAACCGGGGATAACTGCTGGGCACCTGGGATTGGTACCAGGTGGTAAGTGCTGGGCTTTTCAGGCTTAGCAGTTTATCAAGCAGCAGTGGTTTCTGGTGAGAGGAAAGTGAGGGGTAAACGTAGCAAATGCAACCCTATTGCCAGTGTGAATTCAGCCTAACTTCAGATGTCACCTCCTAGCGCTATACCTAGGTAACACAAAGAGCATCATGCCTGTGATCGCACATGGGGGCAGGACAGCCAGTGCTCTGCTCTCACCAAAGTCTGCTTGTCAGATTCTGCAGCCTAACAACTTATTGTGTTCATTGT
>NW_027322728.1:0-1634 GCF_032062135.1 Pyxicephalus adspersus | reverse complement strand
CGTTGGTTACTTTTTTACGAACGATTTTTTGCCCAATCGATCGTTCGTCGTTCGATTGGAACGATAAAAATTGGAAGTGTGTACGCACCTTAGGTGTATTCAGGAAACTGTGAGGGCGTCAGCCAAAACTCTTTACTTGAACTCTTTGATATTATTATTATTATTATTTTTATTATTAATATTCATTATTAATAAACAGGATTTATATAGCACCAACGTATTACGCAGCGCTGTACATTAAATAGGGGTTGACAGACAGATTCAGACAGTGACACAGAAGGAGGAGAGGACATTGCCCCAAAGAGCTTACAATCTAGGAGATAACAAGGTTTGTTTGTTATTTTTTTGAGGGGGTTGTTTGATTCAGGACATGGGTGGGGGGGGCAGCCAGGAATCCTAACTTGAATTATTTTATAGGAAGATTTGGGGAAGGGGTGATGTAACAGGCATTAGGTGAACCATTCAATATGTGGCACATATAATTGTATAATTATAATTGTATTTAAGGGCCTACGTATAAGAAATATTATTTTTCCCTACTTCCCTATTTATTGTATAAACTATATTGTATACGGATTTATTTATACAAATACACAAAACTCACAGTTTATGAACATGAAGCAGAATGGGAGAAAGGGAAGTTTAGTCTGCAAGGACTACAAAAAAAAAATGTTCTGTTTTAATTTGCCCTTCTCCTTACATATTCAGTGTTGGTGCTGCAGAAGTTACAAGTTCCCCAAATAGGTGCATGCTTGTCATATATAAATTGGATATGAGCATCATGCAAGTACGTTTGTGTAGTAAAACAACATGTCAATGAAGTCATGGGTTCAGCTATTATATGGAGGATGTTCACTGGCTGGCTAATGGTAGAACCTTCACTATGACAAATGCTAAGAAGTGTTGATCTAAAGTAACCCTGTGACAAAAATAAGTAAAAAACGGATAAGAATATGCCTTAAAGGTACAGAAGGAACAGGGCTGTGAAACGTTAAGTGAAACTAAAGCTTCCTATTTATTTTATAACATTTGTAAATTTTTATGAATATAAATATAGGTTCCTTTTTAACATACATTAAATGGTTTAATTAATATCCAGATTTAATTCTATTTTTTCACACTCACAAACAACAGTCCATGGGCGAAATAAGACACAGTACTGAAGGATAATTATGTGCTGAATCAGTCCATTATCCCAGTACATTTTCCTTATCAGAAATCATGAAATTTGATTTAGAGACTTGATTGCACTTGAGTGCACATGACCTGACTGTTACCTTTTCTAACATTCCTCTGCTGTAGATGGTTTAGAACTGTTGAATATATATTTGAGTTGCGTTACTTCAGCTGTAACATAGCAGTGCAAACACGCTCTATGCTTTATACATACCTGGATTGGCTGGGCAGAATAACAAATCTTCTGAAAAGGGGGAACAGTTCATAAGCAGTATATGTGTATTAACAGTATTTAACTGTCTATGAGGACTTCAGTTATTATTATTATTAAACAGGATTTATATAGCGCCAACATATTACGCAGCGCTGTACATTAAATAGGCATTGCAAATGACAGACTAATACAGACAGTGATACAGGAGGAGAGGACCCTGCCCCGAAGAGCTTACAATCTAGTA
>NW_027322727.1:0-1634 GCF_032062135.1 Pyxicephalus adspersus | reverse complement strand
GGCTGCAGCAAAATGTACAAAATGGGAGCACAGAGCCTCCTGGGATACCAACGTCATGCATCCCTTGAGGTCTATGGCTGCTCTTCCTGTGCAGATTGTATTGTGTCATTTTTTTTTTTTTTTTTTTTTTTTTTTTTCTTGGGTAAAAAATTTCGATCTCAAGCATGTGCAGTAAGTTTGGCTGGTGAATTTTTCCCCATTTACAGCAGGCTACATCACCCTATCCGGCACCTGCAAAGTTCGAGATTGGGTGATGTAGCCAGAAAACAGAGGAAGATGGTGGCACCTGGCGCCTTCTTTGCACTGGAACCAAGACTTCTTTCAAGGACCGTGCGGGACCCAAACAAGGACAGCGCTGGAGAAATCTGGGGGCTTCGTGGAAGGAAAGGTGAGCCCAAAAGAGAAGTGTTTATTGGAATCCAATTACATATATTGCAGGGATTGGTTTATAAGGTTAGGCTTTATATGCATTTCATCAGTGGATCATTCATCATGGTGCATATTGTGTGCTGTGTGAGCAAAACTTTTCACTGTCCTCATGTCCTTTTTAGAAAGATCAATTCACCTTGCTGTGACTCATTCTTGGCTTATCCATCTCATTCACTTCTTTTTTATGTATGCTTGAACACAGACTTCTTATCTCATGAATCATGTCAATAGTCTTCATCTTTGCTGCATATCTTGAAAATTCTTTTTGTGCGATATGACATTAAATCTGAATTTCTAGGACAATTTAAAAGGTTATAGTTTTTTTTTTTTTTATTTTTTTTTTTTCCATTCCTTTTTAGTTTTGAATGTAAAAATCATTGATGCACCTCCATTATCACCTCCATTTTAAAAATAAAGTGCTAATTTCTAATTTATAAATATAAAAGAACATCTTGTTTGGCTGAATTTTCTAATGTTCTTGTTTTTGTTTTCTCACAGATGTTAACTTGCATCACTGTTAAGACTTCCACATAATGCACCAATCATAAGTTCAAAAAGAAATTTACTGAATGCAGTTTTCAATTTAAAGAAATGCAGAGTATTCTGTAAAAAAACATTTTTTGTGGTTTTAGGGAAGGGCAGGGTTAAAACCCATGCCAGTTTTTTTTTTTTTTTTGCTGTGTGTGTGTCTTTTGGGGAAATTCTTTTTCACTTTCTCTCTTAGGGATTAAAGTGGGACGTTAGAGGATATCTCCTCTGAAAAGTGTCTACTTTTGGAAGATTATCTTTTACCGCTTGTTCTGTCTGTTCATTTTGTCTGAAGATTCCATTTATTACCTTTTAATTTCAATTTAATAACTGCTTTATTTCATATATTATTCAGCATTGTGTATTTTCCCACAGTGTGACTACCATAGGAGAGATACCATGGTATGTGGTTTAGCAAAGGTTTACAGTTTTCATCCTCTATAGCAGGGTTTCAAAACTTTTTGAATGAGCATTTATGTGCATTGTACATTAGTATGACCACTCTGAGCTGTATATAGATAAACTTACCTTCCTAAAGGGAAATTGGGGCTTTATTTCTGTACAGATGCTGAATTCTAGGCCACATTCATGATAAGCACACACAAATCTCATCTTCAGTAGAAAGCTGAGAATTTTTTTTTCATGTGCGTTAAACAGGACCCCGCTTGCTTACAAAT
>NW_027322726.1:0-1634 GCF_032062135.1 Pyxicephalus adspersus | reverse complement strand
TATATATATAAGCAAAATCCTTTGCATATTGTTTTACAAGTTTGCTTGCCCATGGTTTTTATGTATGGTGTTTTAAGGGTCCGAAGAAGTACTTACAACCTCCATGTTCCAGAGCTGCATCCTAGCCATGTTATTTAACCCACCTTTCATGAACCCAGAATATCAAGGGAACATGCCCTAGGGGAGTATCAACAAGCCACCTTGAACAGCAGAGAACAGCAATGGAATCTTTATGCGATGCTATCTTCTGCATAGCTAAACACTGCCTAACCTAACACTGCTGCAGTAGGATGACCATAAAAATAATCATAAAACATAATAAACAAAACTGAAATAAAGGATTTTGGACAAATCAACTTGCTGCAAAAAATGCACATTTTTTTAAACTCTTGTTTTCATATGTAGTTTTATTACAAAATGTGAAAACAGACAGCCATATTTCCCCTTTAAACATACAAATGTTATGAAATTTCAGTTGCTACCTAGACTCAACTGCTGACTACATGCTTAATTTTTGAGTATGATTGTAGTGATCAAGATCTTACCCCGGTCCTGAAGTCATCATGACAGTTGGTGCAGGACCCTTCAAGGAAAACGTAGGAACTGGCACTCACTTCATATACAGACTGCGCCTTACAGGAGACACACTTAAGAGACACGATGGGAACACTGCCCTTTTTAATTAAAACCTGCACACAAAAAAAAAAATCAGAATAGAATTACCAGGACACAAATATACAAAGTAAAACAAATACCAGTAAAAAATAAATATATTATTTTATAGGTATGTGGACACTGGTCCAACATACATACATGAGCTTTTTGGACATCCCAATTCAAAACCATGGCCATTTGGAGCTTACAGCTACAACAATCTTCACTTTTTTAAGGAACAGAAACACTTTTCTCAAGACTTTGGCGTGTCTAAAGAAACCTGTGCCCTCCTGTGAGGTCAGGAACTGATGTTGGGCGGGAAGATCTGCAAATGCAATTGGTGTTTAAATTAATACCAAAGGTGTTCCATACATTTGAGTTCAGGGCATTCATGTTCTTCCAAAACCAGGTTCAAAATATATGTTTATGGCATTGGTTTTGTGCACAAAGTCATGTTAAAACAAAAGGGGGGCTTTTCCAAACTGATGCTACAAAGTATAGAAAGCTATGATGGTCAGGTGTCCACAACCTTATATAATACATTGTAGAAAGCTGGAGCTCAGTACGAAATTTAGAACTAACTTCTGTTTCACTGTAATGTACAATAAACTTACCAGTGCAATTAAAGTGGACCAGTGTTGTCAGAGCATGAATAGTCTTCTTGGGAAAGATTCTACATGTTCCTCCAAATGGTGGGCTGTTGGGAAGCAGATCGATAGAAGCAAACCCCTCCTCTTCCATTGTGGGATCACTTACATGAAGAGTGAACGTGTACCCCTCTCCATCCTTTAACACTCCCTGTCTGAGTACCAGGTTCATTTCTCGGTCTCCGGTGGTGGTGGTAGTGCCATTGAGGACAAGAGTCTTGTTGCTGAAGCTCTGAGCTGTCCACCTCTATAAAAGAGACACATAGCTACAATTACACAAGTAAGCAATATTATATATATATATATATATATATATATTTTATATATATATAT
>NW_027322725.1:0-1636 GCF_032062135.1 Pyxicephalus adspersus | reverse complement strand
TTTTGTTTTTGTTTTGTGCTTTTTGAAGCATAAAATCCCAGGTCAAGACAGAGCAGGAAGTGGGGGCGATGGGGCAATTTCTCATACAATTAGGACTTTCTGAAAACAATCTTTCCGCTGGGAATATTTACCCTTTATTTACATTTTTTTTGTTACACTTTTCCCACACTTGTAAACACAAACTATAGTCAGGGGTTCTACCTTAGAGGGAACTGTGCTATCATAAATGAGTCTCTCCACCTGACACTCTCTGACATGCTTGCTTCCAGTACACAGGCACAGGTCAGAATGAATTATAAATGATACAATTTAAAAATGTTAATAATAAAAAAATTTTTTTTTTTTTCCAGAACCATCTGACCAAGACATTCAGGGAGCATTGACTCCAGAGCTGAAAGCTAACCCGAGGAAGTATCTTTGTCCCTATGCTGTAGTGGGGGAATGTCGTTACGGAGTGAACTGCATGTACCCACATGGAGACCTATGTGATATGTGTGGGCTACAGGTCCTTCATCCCACCGACATGGCTCAGAGGTCGGAACACATTAAGGTACAGAGAAAACTTATTTAATTTACTTTCTAACTTGTCTACATGTTTTTCCAGTCTTTGAGAAATCTTCTCAGTTGGTAGAGGATAAAGATAGGTGATTCAGGATTTTTATGTCATCTTCACATCAAGGGGCCTATTTATGCTTTGCATGCATTTGGGAGGTGCAATTAAGGCAGCCAGTGTATTTTGAGATGGAGGTGTATCTTAAAGTGAATCTAAAGCATGTAATACTATAGGTAATTATTTACCCTCTTGCTGTTTGTACTGTCTTGGTAGAATGAAAATAAAAGGCCTTGTGTATGTACAATCAAGAGAAAGCACACCCTTTTCAATTTTAAATATATTTGCACCTTCAAAATGGTAGCTTTGTTTTGTAAATCAAATTGTGCTAACCTCCTAAAAATTAGAAATAATAAATAGGACATTTTTCCCAGGTTGTAATGTAACCAAAGGGAGATGATGAGATACATATCCAAAGCACTGTAAAAGCCACATCAGAAAAAACTCAAAATGTTTATAAAGTAAAAATGCTGTCAAATTTCCTTATTAAGTGTATTCTTTTTCTAATCTAGAATTGCATTGATGCGCATGAAAAAGACATGGAGCTATCGTTTGCCGTCCAGCGCAGTAAGGATGTTGTGTGTGGCATCTGCATGGAGGTGGTGTATGAAAAAGCAAACCTCAGCGAAAGGCGTTTTGGAATACTATCCAACTGTAAACACTCCTACTGTCTGACATGTATACGAAGGTGGAGGGGTGCTAAACAGTTTGAGAGCAAAATCATCAAGTAAGTTATCTGGTTGTGTGTGTGTTTAAAAATAATAATGAGAAATCTAGATTCTGCTAATACATGAAACAAATAGGTACAAATAAAAGTGGTGCTAATTGGACTGCGTGAATTGCTATCTTCATAAACTTTTATAAATTGTGCCTTTTTTTTTTTTCCTTTGTGTGTGCAGATCATGTCCAGAATGCCGAATCACATCAAACTTTGTGATTCCAAGCGAGTACTGGGTTGTGGAAAAGGATGATAAAAAGAAGCTGATCCGGAAGTACAAGGAGGCCATGAGGTAAGACCTACCTACC
>NW_027322724.1:0-1637 GCF_032062135.1 Pyxicephalus adspersus | reverse complement strand
ATCGTCGTCCAATCCGATCCGCCGGTCCGGTCGTTCGTTTCCAACGAGTTTCCTCGTTCGTCGGCGTCGTTGGTTACTTTTTTACGAACGATTTTTTGCCCAAGCGATCGTTCGTCGTTCGATTGGAACGATAAAAATTGGAAGTGTGTACGCACCTTACCTCCTAGTATTATCTTACACAGCAGCTCAAAACTGAGCGCAACAAAGGGTTGTACATGCTAGAACATTCATTTTTCCTTTACTTGCTGGCATTTCTTCATAAACATTTTTATGGAAGTTTAAACAGATATTGAGCACCTAATAAAAAAAACAACTATGCCATTAACTAATACACATTTTAAATACAACTAGTGTACATAATTGAAATCTCTTATGTAACAGAGCTTAGACCAGCCTTTTTTGACCTTTTTACCATGGGGGAACTCTTGATATAACTTTAAGGTTAACTTCAGGGAACCTGTGCTATAACTACTATATCCACAGCTCACAATACATTAATGAGGTGGTCAATGGGAAGAATTTCTCTTACATTGGTGGCCAGTGGTAAAAATGTCACCACTACAGATAGCTTGAAAAATTATTGGTGTCACTTAATCTTGACTTGCGAGTTTGAAATTGTTCATTGCTCAAGGGACCCCTAGCAATCTCTGGTGGAACACTGGGGTTCCACAGATCCCTGGATGAGAAAAACTAGCTTGGACTCACACTTATACAGGTGGAGAGAAGGCAACATTGTATTCCTTACCTGCTAATGGTATCATCCACATGCCTGTTTTATATAAGAGTATTTTCCATGTAAATCTCATCCCTTTGTCAGGTCAAAAAGTTCCCATACATGTATTTCTTCTGTGTGTTTAGATGCTTACCTGCAGTTCGGATTTAATGTTTGTTGTTGAGAAATTAGGCACAAAGCTAAAAAATACATTTACTTCCAGAGAAGTCCAACCTTCTTATACTGCGAGCTAGCTGCCCACAATCAACCATGTCACCTTCAAGACAAAGAAGGAATATTCCGCCACTGACCTTTCACAAAATCCACCTTAAAGACATTACCTTTGTAAGTATAATGAAATCTGCTAAGTTTTTAAAATTAACTACAGTAAAAGAAAGACAGAGATGGTTCCAATAGGCAACTAAGGGTCTATTCTGGCAGCTTTTGATAGCATCTAAACTGCTTCTTTCCCCTTACAAGCCTATGGAAATGCAAATATAGGTCAGAGTAGGTCAAATACAGGTCATAAGGTAGGTCATATACACCTCAATAACTTCTGATTTCAGAAGCTTTCCAAACAATGTCAAATTCATATTGCATATTGAAACCAAAACCTATCCACAGAGGCTCTTATTATTAATAGTAGACTACTGCAGCTACTGGGTTCAAATGTTTGATTATATAGGTGGACTTTGAGTTTTTAGGTTAATTGAACAAAAGACTGGGTTGGTTTGTATAACACTTCTTTCATTTTTATATACCGTATTTTTCGGACCATTAGACGCTCTGGACTATAGGACGCACCAGGTTTTCCGCACGGGAAAACAAGAAAAAAAAAATTCATTTGATTTCCCCTGAGATCCAGCGTGCGGCACTTGTGCCCGCCCATGAAGGCGGCGCCGATCGGCATTCATCAAATCAATCG
>NW_027322723.1:0-1637 GCF_032062135.1 Pyxicephalus adspersus | reverse complement strand
GTCCTATGTTATTAACACATCTAAGGCTAATAAACCTAGCTACTAGCCATTGTGCTGCCTTTAGCAAGTGAAAGTCCAGGGACTCTTTCAGAGCTTAATAGGTGGAAACATGGGAATGTCATAATGAACACCTATTAAAAGTTTAACACATCTGTTTTGTATTTAAATTTATATCTGTTAAGACCTATTGGAATTTCTTTGTGTTATGCTCCATTTGCTCTGACCTTGATAATGGTATTCTTACAGGGGAATTCATTTGGGGACATATAAATTAATATCTTTATCAATTTTCTTAACTCCTAAAAATCCCCCCCCTATTAGATTGTTTTGCTATTTTCCGAGAGATTAGATTTACTTCTCCCAGTGCTGATTGTGTTTTCACCTGGCAGGATGTAAGGAAAGAAATCTGCAAAAGAGGCGTAATACCAATCTAACAGGTATTCTCAATCTCTCCTACTTTGGTGAAGAAAAGCAATTTTCATCCATGTTATTGTTGGAGAATTCCCCTCATTTCCTCATGCTAAAAATCTTTCTACCAGAGCCTGTAAAACCTAATGAGGGCATAACCATTTTCCACCTTTATCCAAAAAATCTTTGGAATAATGGAATTTCTTTGGCTTGGGACACTTATTCAGTTAAGGCTACCTAAACAGGCACATTCATAAGGTAGGTAATTGTAAGATTGTGATAATTCACCTTTTGTAAGTGACTGCATGTTAATTGCCCCCAACATCATTTAGTTGATTCAATTAAATATTTCAGCAACTTGCAGATCACTAAATGACTGAGGATGGCCACTGTCATTTCCTATTGTGGAGGCTTTATTTCAAAAAAATGCATTGTCGTATGTTATATTGCAAGTTTTGTAGGAAATCTGAATCTAAGAGAAAAATGACAAATCTGCACAGGTTCCTGTGTAACCAATTCCAAGGTTTCAATTCAGAGCAGGGATTCATCTGGCCATATTAAATTATTTTCAACAGACTTCTTCCCATTGTGTGACCGGTCCCCCAAAGCTCCCCCCCCTCTTTTTTTTTTTTTTTTTTTAAAGTTGCACCATCAAAACTTATATATAAATATATAACAAATGTATTAAAAAACCATTTGCTTAGCAATTAATTTATTGAAACTGTTTGTTTGCTAGTAGGTTGATTTTCACATGCAGATATATAAGGCCATTCGAGGCCCTTTCTTCCTCCCCCCCCTCTTTTTTTTTTTTTTTTTTTAAAGTTGCACCATCCACCTCTTGCAGATTCTAATGTCACTATGTAAAAGGCAGGATCAGCAGTCCCATTTACAAATTTAGAGCTTGGGAGATGATGAGAAACAAATAATAAAGGTCCTTGCATTGCGGGGATGAGTCCTAAGGATAATTCCTGCTTTCCCCAGAATGCACCTGATAGGAAAATGGTTGATAAAATACTGTTGTGTTACTTAGTCCTAAGGCTTCAGCTTTTCTGTATTCTCTCAGGATCGCTTAAGGAATTATGACATCATCCTTGCTTAGACTGCCTTTTTGCAATGATTTCTATCGTGTGCAGCTTAGTGTATCGGGGTTTTTACCTTTTAGCTGGGCTCACCACCCGGCACTTTTCAGCACCCACCCGGCTGCTTTTGGGTGGTTACTAAAGAGTTTG
>NW_027322722.1:0-1637 GCF_032062135.1 Pyxicephalus adspersus | reverse complement strand
AAGTTACAGACAATGGTTGTTTTTTTTTTAAAGATGATAAAAAGTGCTTATTATTAAGAAATTGTGTGCTGCAGTCCCAAAAAGGGATCAATTGTCTGTGTACTTATTGCATTCAAAATTTCTCTTGTAAATCTCCATATCGCTATAGAACACTGTAGTGATTTAGGGGTCATTAAAGGGATTACTGGGCACAGTGGGGTACAAAATAGATCAACACTCCTGGAAGTAGCTGTTTTTTGCACAGACTTTAGTAAAGTATTTCTCATTAATATGTGGCATTCAGTGGAAGAGTAAGAATTCGCAATGTTCTTTACAGCTCCAGCTCTTGTTAAGCCCCCATTAAAAAATGCTGTCTAATACTGTAGGCGACTGACATTCATACATTACATTACATGTTTTTAAAAAGCATAAATGAACCTTAAAACAAGCTTTTACTGATAAGCCTTTGCTAGAGGCAGTCCTTTACTAAGGTTTCTAAAAAGGATACATTAAATTGACAATTCAATTCCTCTAAGTTACTCTAATTTTACCCTAATTCTTACACTCTAATCTTAAAAAATATGTTTGCATTTAGTTGCTAGTTAATTAAAGTCTATGGTTTCTCATGTTCCAGGTTAACTGCAAAGCCCCAGAATATAGTTTTATCACCAAAATTGCTGGGGAGGTCAAGAGTACCTGTGGGAGCATGCCCCAATAAAATCATTTCTGCAAATCAAAGTTTTATCAGGAATACAGGACCTAAATATGATAATAATCTCAATTAGTACAATTGGTGCTAATGGTGGGTACTATGCTGAATAGTTTGTATTTTTTGTACAGCTCATACCATCTGTCAATCTTTATGAGATATATAAACATATCAATTCATAATGAATGAATTTGAAGACAGCAGTGTTAATTGTAAATGTACACATTGCAGCATCAGAAACATCTAGTGGCTGAGATTAACAGTACCATTTAAAACACTGTCGTCGTATGTTTCTTTACTTGGAGCATGTTCCCACTGATAGCCCTGACCTTCACATTGATTTTGATAACAATATGAAGTTTAGGGGCTTTGCAAATAACTCAAATATTTTTGATCATAGACTTCAACTTCACATAGATCAAATTAGCACAATCAGATGGAAGTTTGGTGTTATTGACATGGCTTAATTCAAAGTGAACTTTGCTTAGACACATTTTGAAACTTATCACAAGCTAACTAGGCACCTAATTCATTCATGTCTTTCTATTCACAACTCTGCTCATTATTCCCCCATTCCCAACATTGATTGGAAAGTTCTTCAGGCTTTTAATTAATAAAGTCAACACCAAGCAAGTGTTAGGAGAGAGATTCAGAGTGAGCTGAAATGCTAGGAGAATGGTGAAAAACTTCATTGCTGATTTGAATGATTTGATTCACCATCACTGAACCTATAAAAGTCGGTGAGGAACAACAGAACACAGACAGCATTAAAACTGACAGATGTTATATTACATCCCTACACTATCCAAAACTATATAAAAGAGGATTATGTTATAGTTGTTTCTGATCTTTGGTATAATTTACTCACGGCAAATGTCTGGTGTTCTCCAGTAGACACAGGCCCCAGCTTTTGTGCACTCCTGACCATAGGCAGCTACTGCAGTACAGA
>NW_027322721.1:0-1637 GCF_032062135.1 Pyxicephalus adspersus | reverse complement strand
TGTTGGCATTATATAAACAAGAGCTTATCGGAATGTGTCCCTGTCCTGGTGAACAGATAACCTTTGATATGTTTTCCTGGTGTCATTGGCACAAGAAAAAATGGGTCCATGAGGGAAATAAAACATAAACCTTTTACTGTCTTTTGAAAAAGAGGGTTCACCATAGAGGTGTTTGGTTGAGTGAGTTGATTCTGATCCATATTTCTCATTTTAAAAGCTCAGAACGTAACCTGGAATTATTATTATTATTAAACAGTATTTATATAGCGGCAACATATTACGCAGCGCTGTACATTAAATAGGGGTAGCCATGACAGACAATAACAGACAGTGACACAGGAGGAGATGACCCTGCCCCGAAGAGCTTACAATCTAGGAAGTAAGATTGGGTAACACACAATAGGAGGGGAATTATACCAATCTGCCAATGTCAATCCACCGGTTCTGGAAGGGATCATCATGGAGTGATATTTGGACATTGATGGACCCTTCAAAGGTAAATAATATTATAAGTATATTGTTGCGTGGTGTGTTTAGATTTTTAGCCCTTTCTAAATGTCCAAATTTCTTGTCTAGTCCACCCAGAATTGTTTTGACTTGTAACTCACTCGTTCTAAGCCCCTTCAGTTCTCCATACGTTTCGTGGCTGATCTTTGTTATATTCTTTGCAGCTGTTGAAAAGGGGCCTTGATGTGAAATTTGGACCTGCAACCCCCACCAAGCTGCAAGGCTGCACCCATCTACTCATAGCACAGCTCAGATCCCCTTTCAGTGACAGATCGTCCTCAGTCCAGACCACCGCCGTAGGCTCCCTCTCCCATTTAGTGATGGACACCAACCACATTGCAGACTCCCACTCCACGATAACCATCACCTACCCCGTCAGTGCCCACTTCCTCTCCATGCCATACCCAATCCAGACTTTCACTAAGCAGACCCTTTCCCACCCAGTACAGACAACCCATCTCAGTGACAGATCCTCCCAAGGGAAATACTTGCAATTGGTGACAGAACCCCAACTCCCCTTCTCCCTCAGTACCCCAAGTGCAAATTCCTCCTTTCTCAGTCCAGGCTTTCTCTCTTGTTAACAAACCCATTTTCCTTAAGTGCAGAACCCCCTATTGCAAACACCCCATCCCCAGTGCAGACTCTCATCCTTCCTCTTCAGCAGGAGAGCTGCAGATGTAGACCGTGACATTTGGAAAGGATTCTCCTCCTCTCTGCTTTATTGGGCTCTGCATTACATCAAGTTATCAGTCAGTGTGCAGAAAAGTGCAAGGAAGGAAACTTTGCTTCTGCTGGATTGAATGTATGTCAACACTCCCAACCCACAATTGCCCCAAACCTGTCACTCTTGGTGAATTTAAATGTGATGGGTTTGAATCTTGTTTGAAAATGATGGGCGAATCCAGGGGTAATTTCTCTTTGAAATCATGGAGAACTTGTTTTTAAATAGTTTCCTGGTTAGGGTGAATCAAAGAAATGGACTCCTCTCCTATTGTGTGCTAATTCCCCCACCTAGATTGCAAGCTCTTCAGGGCAGGGTCCTCTCCTCCTGTGTCACTGTCTGTATTCGTCTGTCATTTGCAACCCCTATTTAATGTATAGCACTATGTAATATGTTGGCATTATATAAA
>NW_027322720.1:0-1637 GCF_032062135.1 Pyxicephalus adspersus | reverse complement strand
TAGATAGCAAGTGGTATCAGAAATAAATACCTGTATTTATTTTACAGAAATTTTTCTGATTATTTTGATAGATTGCAAGTGGTATCAGAATGAAATATCTGTATTTTTTTAGAGAAATACAGAAATTTTTATGTTTTTTTTTTATAGAAAGCAAGTGGAATTAGAACGAAATATTTGTATTTTTTTACATAAATACAGAAATGTTCCTGTTTATTTTGTTTAATTGCAAGTGTTATCAGAATTAAATATCTGTATTTTTCTTATAGAAATACAAAAAGTTTTATGGGTTTTTTGATAGATAGCAAGTGGTATCAGAAATAAATATCTGTATTTTTTACAGAAATGTTTTTGTTAATTTTGATAGATTGCAATTGGTATCAGAATAAAATATCTGTATTTTTTTTTACAGAAATACAGAAATGTTTCTATTTATTTTGATAAATTGCAAGTGGTATCAGAATTAAATATCTGTATTTTTTTTACAGAAATGTTTCTGTTAATTTTGATAGATTGCAATTGGTATCAGAATTAAATATCGGTATTTTTTTTACAGAAATACAGAATTATTATGGCTTTTTGATAGCAAGAGGTATCAGAATGAAATATCTGTATTTTTTTATAGAAATACATAAATGTTTATATTTATTTTGATAGATTGCAAGTGGTAGAATTAAATATCTGTATTTTTTTTACAGAAATAGCGACATTTTTCTCTATATTTTGATAGATTGCAAGTGCTATCAGAATTAAATATCTGTATGTTTTTTACAGAAATAATGAATTTTTTATGGCTTTCTTGATAGATAGCAAGTGGTCTCAGAATTAAATATATGTATTTTTTTTTTTTACAGAAATACAGACATTTTTCTGTTTGATTTGATAGATAGCAGGTGGTATCAGAAATTAATATCTGTATTTTTTACAGAAATGCAGAAATTTTTGTATTTATTTTGATAAATAGCAATAGGTTTCAGAATTAAATATCTGTATTTTATTACAGAAATTTTCTGTTTATTTTGATATCTAGCAAATGGTATCAGAATTAAATATCTGTATTTGCTTACAGAAATACAGAAATTTTTCTTTTTTTTTTTTGATAAATTGCAAGTGGTATCAGAATTAAATATCTGTATTTTTTTTACAGAATTTTTTCTGTTTCTTTTGATAGATTGCAATTGGTATCAGAATTAAATATCTGTATTTTTTTACATAAATACAGAACTTTTTCTGCTTATTTTGATAAATTGAAAGTGGTATCAGAATTAAATATCTGTATTTTTTTTACAGAAATACAGAAATTTTTATGGGTTTTTTGAGAGATAGCAAGTGGTATCAGACATAAATATCTGTATTTTTTTACAGAAATGTTTCTGTTAATTTTGATAGATTGCAATTGGTATCAGAATTAAATATCTGTATATTTTTACAGAAATACAGAAATGTTTCTGTTTATTTTGATAAATTTCAAGTGGTATCATAATTAAATATCTGTATTTTTTTTACAGAAATACAGAAATTTTTATGGGTTTTTGATATATAGCAAGTGGTATCAGAATTAAATATATGTATTTTTTTAGAGAAATACAGACATTTTTATGGCTTTTCTGATAGATAGCAAGTGGTATCAGAAATAAATA
>NW_027322719.1:0-1638 GCF_032062135.1 Pyxicephalus adspersus | reverse complement strand
CTGCACTTAATCAACAAACACTGCTAGGTTTAAACGGTTCCCTTATGTATTTCTGTTCCCTAAAATTCATCTTTCGAGTCATGTTTCATTGTATAAATGTACAAGTAGCTTGGCTTGGCAGCGATTGTGTCCTCTGAGCCCTTGGTTTCTTTGTACCTCAATGTTTGCCAGTTGTTTTGCCAGGAAGCTAATCACTGTGGTTAAATAATGTCTGATAATTATAAAGCTCCTATTGGACGGGCAACTCGGGCCTTTTCTTTACAGGTATTCAAAGTCAAGGTGGGTACTCTGACTTTTTGTCTTCGTGAAGTACAAGAAGCAGTCTCTGGCCACAATTGTTATTGGAAATGCCCTTAGGTTCACACCACTGATGCCTTCTATTGTTTGTATTTCAAGGAGGGCGATGGCGGCTGATGAGAAGATGGAAGTGACGGTGAAAACATTGGACTCGCAATCCCGGACCTTCACCGTAGATGCAGAGGTGTGTTTTACAGGAGCGAGTTCTAATCCTGGCATGTGTGAGGACTGGGATCACGTCACATACTAATTTCATGTTAAATATGACGCACTGGTTAGAGCCCAAACTACATTTTCTTGGGGGCACCTTAGTCTGTGTTGGGAACACACAAGTTATCATTGCTTTATGCTGCAGTTGCATCGTAGAATGAACAAAGTACTTTAGTAACTAAATGTTACTAATCACAACAAATACATTGATGTTATAGAAATTAAACCTGTAAATCCAGTGTAATGAATACCTTGGTCAGCCAGCTCTGTAAAGTCACTACTATATACAAAAAAAAAACATTTATTTTATGAAGGCTTGTTGTTTGGACTCCATACTTTGATTAGTATAAAAGTGAATCTGTTGCTTTTGTTCATGGGCAAAATGATAGGTTCTCTTTTTAGGCCAAGCTTATCCACTAGTACTGAACTACCCTGTGTTCTTTTGTACTGATGTACTGATGAGGAAAAACAATACCTATGTCCATCTGTGAGAAGATGTACAGGTTCTTTTTTAAAATAAAGGTTACAAAGTAAAAGTTTACTTTGATAAGTAAAGCACACATGTGGAGACCTGATGGCACAATCAGAAGGCCCATTTAAGATGAAGTTCTGAATAGATGCCAAGTGGGGCCCCAAAAAGATATATTGTTTTTGGTACACAAAACTATCAATTACTACAACTAATGGAGTTATAATTCTTACTATTATCTCAACTCCACTAAAGTTGGATGATAACAGCCCCATCACAAACACAAATTCCAAGAATATCTAGAACAGATGCTGGTAGTACTAGCGTCCCCTCAAACCACTCTAATAAGGGAACCAGTCATCCTTAAGCATATAATTTACCCAAATCAATAGAATAGATATAATACATTTTCCCCATCTGTACATTTACTATCACAACCTTAAGTCTAAAGGTGCGTACACACTTCCAATTTTTATCGTTCCAATCGAACGATCGATTGGGCAAAAAAATCGTTCGTAAAAAAGTAACCAACGACGCCGACGAACGAGGAAAGTCGCTGGAAACGAACGACCGGATCGACGGATCGGATTGGACGACGATCGTTGAACATCGTTCGTGTGTACGGTCGTTCGTTGATCGTCCATGGTCAGAGCATGCGTGAT
>NW_027322718.1:0-1638 GCF_032062135.1 Pyxicephalus adspersus | reverse complement strand
GTCTTCTTCCTTGTTTACGTTTGGGAAGTT
Organism: Pyxicephalus adspersus; assembly: GCF_032062135.1. Lineage (NCBI taxonomy): Eukaryota > Metazoa > Chordata > Amphibia > Anura > Pyxicephalidae > Pyxicephalus > Pyxicephalus adspersus. Next base: position 1,608 of record NW_027322718.1, on the reverse strand, counting down.
CCTTTTTCAGGTTTCAATGTCACCAACACATGAACATTTCCAAATGGTTGTAGAATGGTTGGGTCCTTTCACAACAGGGTGATGCTAATGTCTGTATCCTTTTGTCCTACAACACTTTTCTCCAACTTTCAAAATGCTATGGTGGGTGCTGGGCCAATAGTGGCACTGTCAGATGTCCAGTGTTAAGTCATGTGACATATGAAAGTTCACTATGTGGGACACCTACAGTTAGGTCCATAAATATTTGGACAGATACAACTTTTTTCCAATTTTGGTTCTGTACATTACCTCAAATAATTAAAAAAAAAACAACTCAGATGCAGTAGAACTGCAGACTTTCAGCTTTACTTTGGCGGGTTGAACAAAAAAGTTGCAGAAAAATGTGAGGAACTAAAGCCTTTTTTTTTACACAATCACTTCATTTCAGGGGCTCAAAAGTAATTGGACAATTGACTCAAAGGATATTTCATGGGCTAGTTTGGGCTATTCCTTCGTTATGTCTTTATCAATTAGGCAGATAAAAGGCCTGGACTTGACTTGAGGGGAGGGTGCTTGTATGTGGAAGATTTTGCTGTGAACAGACAACATGCGGTCACAGGAGCTCTCCATGCAGGTGAAACATACCATCCTTAAGCTGCAAAAACAGAAAAAACCCATCCGAAAAAATTGCTACAATATTAGGAGTGGCAATATCTACAGTTTGGTACATCATGAGAAAGGAACAAAGCACTGGTGAACTCGGCAACGCCAAAAGACCTGTACATCCACGAAAGACAACAGTGGTGGATGATCGCAGAATCATTTGCATGGTGAAGAGAAACCCCTTCACAACAGCCAACCAAGTGAACAACACTCTCTAGGAGGTAGGCGTATCGATATCCAAGTCTACCAAGAGAGGACTGCATGAAAGTAAATACAGAAGATGCACTGCAGGGTGCAAGCCACTCATAGGCTTAATAAATAGAAAGGATAGATTGGACTTTGCTAATAAAAAACATCCAAAAAAGCCAGCACAGTTTTGGACAAACATTCTTTGGACAGATGAAACCAAGATCATCCTTTACCAGAATGATGGCAAGAAACATGGCGGAGGCAGTGTGATGGCTTGGGCGTGCATGGCTGCCAGTGGCACTGGGACACTAGTGTTTATCCATGATGTGACACAGGACTGTCTACTCAAATTCAGCTAAATGCAGTCAAATTGATTGGGAGGCGTTTCATAATACAGATGGACAATGACCCAAAACATACAGCTAAAGCAACCCAGGAGTTTATTAAAGCAAAGAAGTAGAATATTCTTGAATGGCCAAGTCAGTCACCTGATCTGAACCCAATTGAGCATGCGTTTCACTTGTTGAAGACTAAACTTCGGATAGAAAGGCCCACAAACAAACAGCAACTGAAAGCTGCTGCAGTAAAGGCCTGGCAGAGCACTAAAAAGGAGGAAACCCAACATCTGGTGATGCCCACGAGTTCAAGACTATAGGCTATCATTGCCAGCAAAGGGTTTTCAACCAAGTATTAGAAATGAACATTTAATTTTTAGCTTTTTATTTTTGTCCAATTACTTTTAAGCCCCTGAAATGAAGTGATTGTGTAAAAAAAAAA
>NW_027322717.1:0-1638 GCF_032062135.1 Pyxicephalus adspersus | reverse complement strand
TGGGATTTTTCTAATTGTAAAATATGTGCCGCGACTAAGAAAGGTTGGGAAACACTGGTCTAAAGGATCAGGGGTGGGGTGAAACTAAGTTTTTTTTCTTCACTTAAAATTTGCAGTAAATGAAGCCAGTGCACAGATAATTCACCATTAGCATAGTTAAAATAAAAGCAGTTTCCAAAGGTGCAGTGGGCCTTTATAGTTCATAAAGGTTACAGAAACCTCTTTAATGTGTTTCTATTATTAAGATCACCCTGCAGTGTAATGATGTGGCTGATCTTATGTCAAAAATTTCTGACAGAGACCCCTGCATTGAGATATTAGGAGCTCCTTTTATTGAACTGCTATTTTCTATATTTAAAACTGATACAAATTTGAAACAGGAAGCCAAAACTGCCAAAGTCATATAAATACTGTTAAGGTAAAAACTTTCTGTATGTGCACTCACATATACACAAATGATACTACAAAACCATACAGTCATAGAATATTGTACAACAATGTATCTCGTCTGTCCCTTTTGTAGTAATGAACCTGCCTGGTTGCATTTTTTTTTATTTAACTTTTATTTCAATTAAGTTCTAATGCCTATATAGCCTTGGCACAGGTAATGTTTATTATGTACCTGCGCAACATCTCCAAAACATTAGCTGAACACAGTAGTGTCCATGTTTCTCTGGTCAATATATATGTGGTAATTACTGGTTTCCATAAACAGACAAGAGATTACAACTCTGTTGACAAGTAAAGCAAAAAACGGGGACAATATATTATGCCAGAAATTCTAAAAGCTGTTTGTGAGTCACTGGTTTTATTCCTGTTGCCAAATCATTTTACTGATTTCTTTTTTTCCCCAAGCTGATGAGGATGAAGATAAGGATGATGACTTTCGAGCTCCCCTCTACAAGAATGTGGAGATTAAAAGAATACAAGTACGGATGAAGTGGTGTGCTACCTGTCACTTCTATCGCCCACCTCGCTGTTCACATTGTAGTGTCTGTGACAACTGTGTGGAGGTAAGTCCTTGTATCTTAACATCTTAACTCTCAACAATTAGGGCACAAAAATTGTATAAATTCCTATCCTCTGCACAGCATGTTGTACCAATTACTGAGATTTACAGTTCTGTAGAGAATTTCAACTGATCTTTATATTTCACTTCATGCAGACTGCTACAACTCCCAAACTAAGATTGTAGGTGTTTTGTGATTGTGGCACCACAAAGTTGATCCCAACCCCAATATTAAAATTTTATATGTTTTAACAAGTTGTGAACTTTTTTTTTTTAAAGTTGCAGTTATTTTAAAAATTCTACCTGTAAACCCTGCCTGTGTTGTCTCACTTGTTCTGATAGTTAAATGTATGCCCAGACAAAAAACATTATATATATATATATATATATATATATATATATATATATATATATATATATATATATATATATATATCCTCAAGACAGGAAGTCTCTCCAACTCTGAACACAATTTTCATCCCAGAGAGAAATTCCTACTGAAGGATTTTTGCTTACTTATTGCTATGATGACAACCCCCACCTACTAGATTGTAAGCTCTTCGGGGCAGGGTCCTCTCCTCCTGTATCACTGTCTGTATTAGTCTGTCATTTGCAATCCCTATTTAATT
>NW_027322716.1:0-1639 GCF_032062135.1 Pyxicephalus adspersus | reverse complement strand
TATAAATAATAGAAAAAAGGAGTAATCATGAATTGTGAAAGGGCATGAAAAAAAAACACTTTTCTCCCAAACAAACACTGCTTGATCTTAAAGAAAAAGTAAAGGACCACTTGCATGTTCAACATCTATTCTAGGAAAGAGCTGAGCATAACATACACTTTTGATTACTGTCACCCGAAAAAATCATTAGTGATTGTTCTATATTACAGATTTAGGTACAATCTGTCTGCCAAGCAGCCTGTTCTGTGGAGTGGGGGGGGGGGGCATGTGGGAGACACCCTATTGCAGGGTCTACAATACAATTGCAGAAGCATCAGACGTTTTTGATCGAAAATGGTGGAGGTCACTAACAACCTCCTCAACAACAGGGAACAACTGCACTAATGGTAGATTTTTTGCACCAGTATGATCACAAATGATCATAGTCCTAACACCATAATCTTTTGCCAAGTATAATGTATCTAAAGCCATTGTTTTGCTTGGAACACAGTTAGTGGGGGTATAGTTTTGTCAGGTCCCCACTATAGCTTCTATTTCTATTTGTCCTAATATTATTGGTATTATTATCTTTTATTTATAAAATGCCTAAATCTTTTGGCAAATACTGGCACTAAAGCAAACCCAACTCCCAGAAAAAGGATTTTCTATATTCTTCTTACCTCTTTATTTATTAAAAAAAAAAAACACTTTCACACAACTACAGAAAACTCAGAAGTTTATTTTTTCCTGCACCATCACCTTAGTTTCGGGAACCACTAACACTGACTTGCCAGCTCCTGGCTGATGTGCCACTGCATTTTTGCTGCTGATTGCTGGTAGATTGTCTTGAAGCCTACTTGGATATCTACATCACCCATCACCAGAGATTTCAAGACAGTATTCCCATGTGAACAGTAGAGGACAGCCAAGAGATTTGTCATTCTTGCTTAGGTGAGAAATGGGGAAGTTTAGTAGATCATGACATAGAAAAAAAAGTATTTTTTTATGTTTTTTTTACAAAAAAATGAATAAAGGAGTGGGAAGAAAGTATGACTAATATTAATTTTATGAGAAAAGGTTCGCTTTGAGAAATGTAATAAATTTTAAACACAGCTAGAATAAAACAGTTTGTGTATAATTAGTTGAGGCAAATTATTGCTATTATTTGTTTTTTAGAAATGTTTCAAGAGCTATTTACATAGAAATGCAGGTGATTCTTAACAGCTGACATTTTTTCTGCAACTGTACGTGTCCTTTGTGTTCGCATTATGTGACATTCTCTAGCAAAGCTTAAGTTAATAACTGAACAAGTTATCAGCATTACATTGATTGGTAATGTGTGCATCAAGACTGTGTGCAGTTTAGTCAATAAAGGCAGTTAAACTAGTCAGTAACCTGAAGCTAAACAAACAGAACTATGTTCATATTACCAACTACAAAATGTATCTAGAAAAACATAAATATCCAGATATCACAAACAACTCTATTTTACACCAATACACACATGTATAGTTCAGTACATGGTTTATCAATGGTCCATGGTGATCTCATTGGCTTAAACTAAATGTCCAACATTTTCATATCTGCTTCTTCTGCAGTGTTTTCCATTATGATCATTATGGACCCTTTCACAGCAAATTGGGGAACAAGACTGTTATAT
>NW_027322715.1:0-1639 GCF_032062135.1 Pyxicephalus adspersus | reverse complement strand
GTGTCGTTATCTGTATGTACAGGATCGGTGCTATACGATCGTTCGCAGATATCGTGCAGGATCGTTCGTCGTTCGTTTACCAACGATAATAATTGGAAGTGTGTACGTAGCTTAAGTCACAGTGAAGGCACAAAGCAGCACCATCAGTCCTGCAATATACCAGAAAATGGCGTGGGTCCACCCAAATTCCTTATCATTCACCAGTGAAAGAGGATGCAGAGGGTAAAAAGCATATCCTCCCCATAGTTTAGGCTTAAACAGCAAAGGCATATGAGATCCAGAAAGAAGAGTATTGCATCAGAACAAAAACTTGACTCTTAAATGGCCTCCCAATTCTTTGGCTATGAAGATATAACCATGCAATAATTGGACCTATGTGCATCCACTAGATGCCTGCCCATGCCAAATACCGATAAAAACTGTGGCTGGAAGGTGGATCTGGTAAAAGATTAACATTCATTGATTACATTTCTTGGTCACATTTTTTTGTTGTAAGAATTTAACTACTATTCGGAAAGCGCACACTATCATACAGTTTTAGCACAAAAGCATCATCTATTTGCAGATGACCTTTTACTGCAGATCATAATGCCATTTTTCAAGTATAGCGTTGATTTTCTTAGGTACCAGTATTTTGGTCTGTTGGACACTTGTTAGCTACCTTATGTTGCACTCACAGTGTATAGTTTATACACCTACTTTTTAAACACTGCTAAATTACTTTTTAACCAAATTATCCTTGCAAAAGTTTGTAATCCTGATCTAGCTTATTCAGAGTTTATTCTTTAACAATGGACATGAAGTCAGTAAACATTCCATTCCAGGTTACACAACACATGCATTTCTGAAGGGATCAAAAGACAGTTGCCTGTTAGATTGAGTAAATCAGTCTTTAGTACACGATAGGCAAGATTATTTACACTGGACTACAAATTGCTACCCAATATAGTGCTGGAGCAATCAAAATGCACTGCTTTAAAATGACATGTGACAGACTGCTTTACAAATGTGGCAAGAGAAATGTAAAATCATACGGGACAGGTTAAAGTTAGGGTGGGTGATTGATCAGAGAGGGTTTTTAATAATGTAATACTTATTGCTAAAGTACCTATTGTAAACACCAAAGAAAAAGCTTAGGATATCAATCAAGCAGCAAGCACTTCCTAATTCAAAATATATTTTGGATACTAACATTTGGAAGCATTTTTTTTCCTGAAGTAATATGCAAAATCATTTTCACACCAGCAAAGATTTCTCGGTTGATTTGAAATGCTGCTCCAAGGTAGTAAACAGTGACAGAGAACATTAAAATCATTTGAATATCCAGCACAAACTAAACTAATGCAGGGCTATGCACAAGCAGCAAACATCTTGGTAATTAAAAGACCTCCAACTGACAGTAAAATAATTTCTTCCCCACAAATAGCGACCAGGATTCTAAAGGTTGAAATCTGATGTTCCCCTTTCACCTCCATGTCGGCCATATGTGCAGACTCTGTGGACCATAGGTAAAACCACTCCTGTGGCCTCCAAAACCAAAGGCAACTGTACCGTATTTTTCGCCGTATAAGACGCTCCGGAATATAAGACGCACCCAATTTTAAAGGAGGAAAATCTAGAAAAAAAAGATTCTGAAAGA
>NW_027322714.1:0-1639 GCF_032062135.1 Pyxicephalus adspersus | reverse complement strand
ATAGTCTTTTCTAAATTGTCAGCAAATTTTGTATAAAACCTTCAAAGTCCCTCTGGTCCATTTAAATTTGCTCACTTACTTGGTGCTGACATTTTTATAGCGCCCTACAAAGTCCATGGTCAAGTCCCCCTGAGAAACTCACAAATAATCTAACTGACGTATAGTCATATTGCAATAATAGACTTGAAGGCCAATTTTGAGGGAAGGGTGTATAAGCCAATTACCTACCAGTCAGTTTTTTGGATTTGGGAGGAAAACTGTGCAAACACATTCAACTTTGACCCTATATTTTGCAAGATTGAGAGTGGTAGCCACTGATCCACTGGGCCTGATTTTTTGAAGCTCTCCAGAGCTGAAGAGGATACACTTTCATCAGTGAACCTGCGTGATCCAGCAAACCTGGAATGGGTTTTTTAAAAGGCATATGCTAGCAAATGTTTTGTATCCTGGACCAGATCCATTCCAGGTTTGCTGGATCACCCAGCTTTACTGCTGAAAGTGTATCTTCTCCAGCCTTTGAGAGAGCTTTGATAAATCAGACCCATTGTGCAATATGGGGTAAACACTGAGAACTGACATTCTGCAGTAGAGTAAAAGAATCGTATGAGCAGTAAGTATTTGGCATTGAGCATAGCAGAATATGAATAGGCCAGAGAGGGATCATTTTGATGAGGTCAGCCAGCTTCCATATTACAACATATAACAATATTAATTGAAGTAAAGGATAAATTCCCTTTATTTTATATTTTTAGGGGGTTGTCACATGTAATGCTTTGCATCCTATATGACTCTCATTTATTGGTTTTGTAATGGCATTTCATGGGTGATTCCGCTGACCTCCAGGAAATTTGCATGCATAATATGGTGGGTGACCCTGTCAGCTGATCTTCACCTTCTATTAGAATATCTAATAATTGTAACGACCCTTCAGGAGGGTTAATATGTATGCATAACTCACACCTCCAACTAATCCTCTGTATATTCTAACATACTTCTAGCATGCTATACTTAGTTTCACATATATTGCAATACATATTTTAACTTCCTAATACATCCTTCTGTGTGCACAATAGCAGTATGTTTACAAAAAGTGAATAAAGCTCAAAATCCTTTATATTAGCTTTTATTTCTATACACACAAATGCACTGTGAACACTGCACATTCTATGCCAAATCAAAACAAAAAGAAATCAAATTTTTGTTATTCCTTTACACAAAGTGAAGAAAGGGCTGTCAAAATAACAGCAGTGTCTCTGCATTCTTTGCAAAACCAATTCACTTGTGAAACTGAAAAACCTTTCAAGATTTTGCTTTCCTTTGAATCACTGAAGTAATATTTAGTTGTATGACCACTGTTTCTGAGAACTGCTCATCTGTGTTGCATGGACCCCACCAACATCTAGCACCTGTGAATAGGTATTCCAGCCCAGGATGATTGGACCACATGCCACAATTCTCTGCATTTCTTGGTTTCGCCTCACAAACAGCTTTTTTAATGTCAGCCCTTAATACCAGCATGCAATTCCAAGCTGCAATATCTAAAGCTAGTAAAGTACTTTCTTGTAATAAAAGAGGAACAGACTGCAGAGATGAAGACATTATCCTGCCCCTGTACAAAGCATTGGTCAGACCACATCTG
>NW_027322713.1:0-1640 GCF_032062135.1 Pyxicephalus adspersus | reverse complement strand
AAAAAAAAAAATACGCACCTCCCGACAAAAGGGAGCGATGGGTCTAGACTCGTGTGTGACCCCTCCGCATGAGTACGTGTTAATGCTGACAGCGATAACCGACACTGTGTTGCTGGCACGTGGCACAGCGCTACGAGTCTCGCCAAGATCCGACACGGACCCAACACCTGAAACTGAACTTGTGCCGTGAAGGGCGGAGCCTGGACTGCCTGTGTCATGCTGCATTACCAATCGCTGGCCGTCTTACATTTCTATTGCATGGGGATAGTGTCTGGTTTTCATGTTCTGTGTTCTGGTTTCCAGAATTTCCGTGAATTCTGTAGTCGATGTTTTAATATTTGGTATTAACGTGTGAGTGTCTTTGACGCCTTTGTTGAGTTTTGGTGCTTTGAGACACCGACGGAGGAGAACGCAGATGTTCCCGTACGAGAGGCACGCTTTATTAACCAGAGGTGTATTTCAAATAACATTTTGTTTAAAAAAAAAAAGTTGTGGCTGTTTAATTTTACCATCGCTTTGGTTGTGACCATGCATGGCGCTACACCAGCATGCTGGATTGGCAGTGAATTGATGCCAAGGCACACCTGAGCAGATCCACTGCCAATTTTCTGCTCCATTCGATCCAAAGTCCAAAACATGGCACATGTACAATATTCTGCCAGCTCTGGTGAAGTATGGGACCAGTCAGATCTGCTGGATTATCCACACAACATGTGACCTGTCTCCATCCCAAAAAATTGATCATACGTATGATTGGTTGGCTGTTGGGTTCACTTCAAGTCCGATCATTATTTGGGATGAGAAGTGAAAATCAGCTTAGAGCACTAGGCTTAATATTACACAATATTTATATAGCGCCAACATATTACACAGTGCTGTATAAAGGCCATAGTCATGTTACTAACTGTCCCCACCACAGTCATTTGTCATTAGCACAGTCTACAGTCAATTTTGGGGGGAGCCAATTAACCTAACTGCATGTTTTTGGAATGTGAGAGGAAACCCACGCAAAGATGGGGAGAACCTGCAAACTCCATGCAGATAATGTTCTGGGCAAGAGTTGAACCTGGGACCCAGTGCTGCAAAGGCCGGAGTGCTAACCACTGAGACACGGTGCTGCCTATATAGTGTGGAAGGATTAGAATTTGTTTCTCCAAAGAGGGGGATTTTTGGATTTCCAGTTGCAGCACTAGACTGAGAGGAGTTTACATATATGGGATCTCAAAAGGGTACAAGGCCAATGCTTGGCAGTGGCACAAATGATAAAAGTAGTTTTGCGATCATGCAGAGATTCGTTTGGAGATAAACTGCTGCCAGATTTTTTAAAATCCAGTTGGGATTTCCTAAAAAAAAAAAAAGCCCCAGCAGGTTTCTACTGCTGCAAATGGTGCCGAGTTGGGGGGGGGTTCTCGATTTAGAGGTCAATTCAACAAAAAGTATAAAGAAAATCTCCAATGGGGATGCAGATATAAGAAAAACAACTTTATTAACCACCTGAGCGTTACACTGAGGTCTAGATTTCTGTACCAAAAGTGATCCACTGTTTTTCATGAAATTTTTTTTTAAATTGTAGACCTGTAACTTACAGAAATATGTCCGAACAGGGTTCTAGTAGATAATATGAATATAAAAAATGTATT
>NW_027322712.1:0-1640 GCF_032062135.1 Pyxicephalus adspersus | reverse complement strand
AAAATCTAATATGTTAAAGCTAAGTAAACGCAGAAAATAAATAACTCATCATCAAGGGTAGGAGGAAGCTGTAGGTCACTCAAGGCCACTACTTACAGTGGTTGATTTATTTCTGAAATACACAGTGTTCCCTTTGCTAGGTAATTGCTCATTTAACTGATATAGTAAAGATGTGTTCACATTGACACTTTATATATCCAATCATTTTCCTTACACATGATTGTTTGAAGTGAAAACTAACCTTTCGTCTTCATTTCTTTCTAATGATAAACAATAATGTTATTGTGTATCTAATGATACACAATAAGTAACTACAAATGAAAAACCAAAACAAGAGCACATAAATGTTTTCATCAAGCTAAGACATCCTTAGTGACACATATATGTATATTGGTGTCATCATTCTGTATTCAAAAAAATGTATGTGCTAATATTCTTCATATATGTGGGTGAATCCCACTACCATGCTATAATAATATCCTGAGGAATACTGAATGGCTGTAATGGAAAGTTTGGACATATGATGATGCTGCTCATGTGTATATATCATATGGCTTCATTCATTGCGCTGGTTAGCAAATGCCTCATTTAGGCACTGTAGGCCATTAAGTGCAAGTCAAATTTGGAAGAGGATAGTGTATGACTTAGAATCAGCTGCAGGAAATACAACTTGCACCTGTAAGTTATATGAATTGGTGAGTTTGGAAGAGCTCTAAAGAATGAACAGACATTTGGCCTTCTGATACCACATGGACAGGATGTTGAAGGCATAATTTTTTTAAATCTCTGTGCCCTGATTTTCTTCATTAGCAGGTTGTAAAAAAGGGGAATTTAGGAACTGTAAAAACATTTCCACTTAAAATAACGTGTTCCTAATTAATAGATACTGTCTTCTCCTTTGTCCTGGACTGTTGGATGTTGCTAGGACAGAAAGTGATGGGAAGTCCAACATTAAAAAGTTGAAACCGAAACAGGAGGTAGGGTGAAATCATCATAAAGTGGCACCTATTCCACGGAGAGTTAGGTGTCTAAGAGAATTACTCTTAGCTTACAAGGAGTTGCTCCTATTTCCTGTTGTGTCTTCAAGAGAACAAAGTAAATGGAGAGAAATCTCCCCAATGGAACAAGTAAGAAATAAACCTGCATGGGGTTTTAGCCCTTGATAGATCTACTCTTTCCATAATTCCGGTAATACATGCACTTTATTGCCAATTAATATCATTGCGCTAATAAGAAATGTATTCCTGATTATGCGAATAATCTTGCAATGACCCTACCAATAACCTGAATTCTAGCTGGACATGTAATTTCATGAAAGAAATGTGTCCACCTACATGCACTTACATTTAAGGAAAGGGTTTATTATTGTTCCAACTACTTACTAAAGCACCTGCTAATAAAGCATTATAAAGTACCAGTTGTGGTAGCATTAAAAGCCTCATAATAAAAACAACAAGCCCAGGCATAGTGTGTATTTCTTCTAAATGTCTTCTTATCCAAGAAATGGCTTTGAAATGTGTATCAAGCCAAAAACTGCTTTATAGGTGGATAAAATGGGGTGAATAAAGTAGGGGACAATTTGCCATGTAAGTGGTGGATTCTGTTTCCATTTATAATCCAATAAAATTATTGGTCCTGAA
>NW_027322711.1:0-1641 GCF_032062135.1 Pyxicephalus adspersus | reverse complement strand
TAGAAACTGACCAATACTTGTATATTCCATTATACATATATATGCATCACTAGTATATTTACACTCATTGCGTATTTCTGTGTACATTTTCAACAGGCTAGTATGGGGTATGGATAATATGAGGTGGATATGTTAAAATGAGGGTTATATGATTGGAGGAGGGCTTACATGACACGTGACAGGGAAATAGGTATCATCTTATGGATCCTAGGTATTTAAATCCACATGGTAATTTGAGTTCCTTTTTACAGCCTCATTTAAAAACTGCAAAGTGTTAATTTAGGCAAACTGCTAACATTTCTACTTTAAAAAATTGCAATTAGGCAGGGCTTTTTTTACTAAAAGGGACAGGTGGTGCTCCTTCTGCAATAAGCATTCTTACCTACCTGATCACTCTCTTCATATGTCAATATCTAGTGCAGTAAAATAACCATTAAACTATTAAAAATGCAACAGGTACAGGCGAGTGAAAACAGGGTTTAGTTACGCTTTAAATGCCAGTATTTAGACACAAGATGGGATTTTCTAACGATACCATTTTGCAGCTAGAGGGACTAATTTTGCACAAGTTTTTCTACATACCAACTAAAAATTTATGTGTTTTACCAGATACTTCTCCATGCATGTCCTAAATGGTCAGGAAAAGGGGAGAAGATGGCAAATGTAAACATATGGTTCCTCGTTTCCTGTCTATATGAGATTTCATGCCCACTTTCTCAACAGTTGGTGGTCCCAGATTAGGATTATTTTCCACATTTTATCCCCGTAACTGATGTGGGGGTTGGTTGGGGGCTAATGATAGAATCAGGAAGGATCTTTTAATAAGTGGGGGGGACCAGGTAGCTACTCTTTTACCCAAGGGGATGAGTACAGAGGTATATAGATACCACTTACCTATTTGAAGAAAGAGAAAAAAGGAAACCAACATTTAAAAGATATGTTTTATAAAAATACACATCTACCAATTAAAAAATGAATAATGGCTTAGAAAGTAAATCTATTGTCAATCACTTAATCCAGCAATGTACGTCATTTATGACAAATGATGAACGGCAATGTAACCGCTGCCAAATGACAGATCCCTTGAGCTGTGCTATTAGTGCAGGGAATCAATGTGTATTTCCACGGCTAGCTGAATCTGTCAATTAAAGATACAATGGATTCTGCAGAAATTGCACAGGATTCCCCACCTCTATTTCTTTCAAACATAAAATGTAGTGATAAACAGAACTAGCTCTCTTAACCATAAACATCTTTATGAGTAGTACACCCTAATTTGGAACCTACCACATAGCAATCCAGAAAATGTAGCACTGTATGGTATCCCACACTCCCTACACTCTTCAACTCCCTAACAAACTGCTGCTGGAAATACAAGCTAGAATATGCTCAAGCCTGTAATATTGACCATTGTAACCCAGCTGACCACATATAAAAGATCAGACAGCCCATTATGGATCAAGTCAAACCCACCACAGGACTCAACTCTAACCTATTTACCATGTTAAGCATCCTACTTCCTGGCCATTGGCTGTAAGCTGCAGACTCTTTGCAGAGAATATTGGGTGTTTAATAGGAAAGGTGCTGGGTGAAACTGTAAATAAAGATCAATATATTGGAAAAGAGCTGGGAGGAATCATG
>NW_027322710.1:0-1642 GCF_032062135.1 Pyxicephalus adspersus | reverse complement strand
AACAACTGTAGGGAGACCACAAGCAATACTTGTTCCTTACCATTTGTTTGCCTTTTTTTGGGCAGAGCTCCACAGCTCAGACACTCCTCACCTAAAAAGATAAATTCAAATGAAATGGTGTTAAGAATCAAACTGGATTTTTATATTCTTTAGTGAAACCAATTCCCTTTTATCTTTGTGCATGATTTAGTAAAGCTTTTCAAGGCTGAAGAGGATACACTTTCATCAGTGAAGCTGGCGATCCAGAAAACCTGAAATTGGATTTCTTTAACCCCCCCCAGCGGTATTCCCATGTCTGACTCGGGGTCGCTTTTACATGCAAAAAGCGGTAATCCTGAGTCAGACTCGGGGTACCTAAAAGCAGAAAAAAAACCCACTTACCTTGTTCAGTCGCTGTCCCCCGGCGTTCTGCTGGTCCCCGCAGGTCCTGGGGACACGTCTGCCTCTTCCGATCTCCAGCTGCGAAGTGCAGAGATGTCCTACGGGGTTTCCTGGTGAGGTCGGTACATGCGTCGGTGCGGCTGGGACTTAGCGGTGGGAAATTCAAAAAGTTTTGTTTTGGATTCAATACAAAATAGCTGTATTGAGTCCAATACAAAGAAATATTCATATAATATATAAATAATATATTATATATGCTGCTGTACAGTTATATTACATTTTACATTTTTTTTTGACAGATTTTTGTGTTTTTTTAAGTTTAGCATTACATTTATTTAGTATTAGAAATATGTTGATGAGTTATACCTAAGAATTATAGGTCTAAATTTCCATGCAAAAATTGTACCACTTTTTGCATGGAAATATGGTCAGAATCAGACCGCTAGGGGGGTAAAAGTTTTTTGCTATTTGCTAGCAAATATTTTGAATCCTGGACCAGATCCATTCCAGGTTTACTGGATCACCCAGCTTCACTGATGAAAATGTATTATCTTCAGCCTTGGATAGCATAAATAAATCAGGCTGTATCAGTCCCTTTGTCTCTAATAAAATGTTGGCTACAAGTTTCTATTAATAATATTTTGCACTTGACTTTGAAATATAACAGTCTGCAGACAGTACAAATGTTTACAGGAAATGACTACAAATTAGCATCTGTTGAGAGTGGAAAGAGATTGTCTGCCAGATACCAGTGATATGATTGACAAGAACCTTATGTTACATTGCATCTGAATGAACCTTACATAGCTTTGAGAAGCCTACTGCTGTAATGCCACACATGCAACTAAAAAAAGATGTTTACATTATCAAGACATTGAACGTTATTATAGAATTTGCTAATTTCCTAGCAAAGCCAGCTAAAACCTTGGAATAAAAAATTGTAATAGTTTTTGTTACTATTACTAGTGATGTTCATAAATATATATATATATATATATATATGACTGGTGAGTCCCAATCCTTTCCTTACATAAGGGGACTCTTATAACCAGTTTGGGCAGAACATTAGCCTACCTTCAGTAGTAATGATCCGCACAGTTGTAACGCTGGAAATGTAAAGTAAATAGTGTAATCCAGTGTTTCCCAACCTTTCTTAGTCGCGGTACATATTTTACAATTAGAAAAATCCCACGGAACACCACCAAAAAGTCAGACACGTAAATTAGCTACCTGCTGCCATCTAGTGGAAGAGTTTTTTTTT
>NW_027322709.1:0-1642 GCF_032062135.1 Pyxicephalus adspersus | reverse complement strand
CATTCCTGGAATAAAATTTCACCTTTAAAGAAAAACGCAACCCAACGTTTGGGCTACATAATTTAAAGAGTTCTCTGCATTTTTTTCTTATTTGTCAACACATTATCTTCTTCTTCTCAATATATACTGCAGCAAGTGATGAAAATAAAGTGGTATCAGTACATTTTCTAAATAATATTACAATTAAACGGGAAACTATATTAGGATTTTTTGTTTGTAATTGAAAAGTCTTGACAGGTTTTTGTTGTGTTCAGTAATAATAAGACAACAGAAAGTGAGAGAAAATCTACTCAAGGTGATTTAGGGTATGCCTATTCTAAAAGTTCTGGTTACCCATCACTCGTTCCATTGACAATAGTAACCAGGACAAATAAAAAGGGTGATTTTTCTCAGTAGGAACACTTCTATGTTACAAGAAGTTTTAGTTAGAATGCTCTTTAAGTACTCCTAAGATTTATGCCTTCATAATTTTCCATTAAACATACATGCATGCTCATTAACATATGTTAACACTTATAGGTTTTAATTCCTCTTACACATGAGTACTCTTGCTTATAATAATCATCCCTTCCCTCCCAGATTAAAATAAACTTTTTAGTAATAGAGTTCAATAACTCAAGCTCAAATTTGCACAAGGTGTTGGCACACCTTATTCTGTAATGGGAGCCTCTGTGCCAATTTTCTAAAATTTAAAATCAAATCTTACAGTAATAATATCGTGAAGCTGAAGGTTATTACTTTTATACCTGTTTATTATAAGGATGCTAAGACAGAGGGAGTCCAGAAGACCAAAGAAAACCCACATACATGTACACTGTAGAGATTTTGTACAGTGTACAGGAGCTGCTCGTAAGTGCAGATGATAGGTAAGCAGATAATTCGTAAAGCGAGAACTACCTGTATTTGTAAAGCAATGTAATATATTGCATCTTGCTAATACTTAGATTGGTGACTGTTTTAGTTGTTTTTCAGGCTAAGAACTATTTCAGCAAGCTCATGAAATACTATTTGATCTTGTCAGAAATACAGTGCTCTTTTCACTTCCTGTAAACTAAAAAAAACACAAATTATTATCTTAATTGTGTAAACTACCAGTCCCATCGATCTAGTATGTAATGGAGAGGAATAAAGGCAGACATGTATGAAATTTTTCATGTATGCAAACCATGACTGCCACATCAGATACAACAAAGAAGGGAGTGTAGACATGAAGAGCTGCATTTGCAGGTGTACCAGTAACAAATAAAATAAAAAAGCCTAAAAGGGGAAATAAATGCATCTAGAAAATGTAATGTCTTTAACCATGAATACCAAGCATTTTCCAGTTTAAACCAATCCAAATGCTAACCAGGGTAATTATTTTTACCTGAAAATACAGTAAAATACCTGGACTGCTATTTTCACTGTTAACATTTGAACAGTAACCCATAGAAATGCCCATTAAATGAATATAATGACATGGAATAATGACATGGATGACATGGAATGACTTGCCCCTAACAAGTTTAAATATTTTGTACTTTTGATTTGGTTATGATAGGTCACCTGCACCTAAATTATCTTTTGTGCAATATCCTCATGTAAAGAGTGTAACAAACTTTATTAATAGGCCTTATTTATCAAAGCCTACCAGGCCTGGAGA
>NW_027322708.1:0-1642 GCF_032062135.1 Pyxicephalus adspersus | reverse complement strand
TAAATGCCTAAAATATTGGAGAAGGAAGGAGACAACTTTGACACGTTAACCTGTGGTGTAAATTTCCTCTTGAGCTGCTGCGCTCTACAGACAATATAATTTATACAACATACAGTTTTTATTTAACTTCATATATAAAAAATACTTTTTTTTAAATTGTTTAAGCTGTATCCTAAGGAAGTAAATTTATACACAGCTTCCATACATTCACTTTAAACTTTGTATCTAACAATGTTTTCTGCATAGAAGGGGAAGATCATAATAATCCATTTCAAATGCAAAACATTAAAGTATTGTCACTTCACATTTACATCTTAAACACCAAAAAATAACTAGAACACAGAATATATGAGAGTAATGATTACAGATATTGCAGCAAATAAATATTGAAATGTCAGTAATAAATAACCAGCCTTCAGAAAGTGACCCTGTTGCTTTGATAGATAAAAACAACACACTGTAGTAATCATAGTCAATTTAAACAGGATGCAAAAGGCTAGATTAAAATTACAGCATTAGAATATTTTTTCTCCCATATCTCTGGTATAATTATTTTTATTTTTGTGGCTTTAATAGGAGGAAATGCTAGAAGCAGTACTTATGCAAGAAGATTTTTTTCTAATCAGAAGGGGCAGTGGACAAGGTTACAGCATATACTAAACCAATGGAAACATGGACACTGTGAAAGAATAGTTCCAAATTAACAAATAAATGCTAATGCTTATTCCCTTCTACCTCATACTCTACAATTAGGGTGTGTGGCAAATTACAGAATGAACTATTTGACTTCCAAGAACATATATAACACATAAAGGCAACCAAAGGGTAAATTTAAACTCAAGACAGCTGGTGCCGTCTTTTTCTGTTTTGGGTTGGCATTCTTGAGTGCTATATAAATTCAGCAGCCAACTAGAATTGCATTCCCTAACATCAACACTAAGGCTGCTGCCACACTTGCCATCCTATAAAAATTACATTAAGAAACAGGATTTGGATATGATTGGCTTTACCATATTTACCAAGTTCAGGCAACATTTAATTACATATAGTAGTTGCTTCTATTTATTAATAGATCAGTCACATTGCTTTCATCTTATTTTCTTGTTAGAAGGTCAGTGCTATCATTACTTAGAAAATCCTTCAGGTTTACCATTCTGTCATCTTGATCATTAAAATACTGGTTGTGCAGCACATAGGTTCTGTGTCCTTCTGGTGTTAAAATCTAACACTCCTAAGGCGCTGTGTTGCTCTATTTCTGCTAACCTTGTGTTGGGATAACATTACTCGTGCAGTCTCACAGAGATTAGTTGATGCCTCTTAACATTCAGAACATCTGGGTGTTATACACTGTGCAGTATAGTGAAATACATAATGCCAAATTCAGAGGTTATTTGACATCACCTACCACTATTTCCCTAAAAAAATGATAAAAGGGTCTGGATGAGGCTGTTAGCAATTGTGGTACTGCAGAACTGCATCTTTTGTTTTGGGATCCAGGCTCGGAGTGTCTTGTAAAGAATGGGTGGGCCAGGCACTCCTCGAGGCTAGGAAATTACGATGGCTCCGGTGCACCTAACCTTTAATGAAAAGGCACCAGCTTTTGTAACAGGGGGAAGTTGTAGTGTGAGGCCTGGTGGTGAGG
>NW_027322707.1:0-1642 GCF_032062135.1 Pyxicephalus adspersus | reverse complement strand
ACTGAAATCGCCAAGGTTTTCTGGAAATTATTGCAAATGGCTATGGAGATAGTGTATCTTTATGCTCATAGTAGCACTCAATTTTTTAAAGTTTAAGAGCAAGTTTTGTACCAGTTCTTCATAATTTTGTGCTTTATGGTTACCCAAGAAATTCTTGACAACCATGGCATAGCTGTGCCAGGCAAAAGCTTCAGTATCAGTAATGTAACTTGTGAAATTTGAATCATTTATCAGTTTACGAATCTGGGGTCCATCAAAGATTCCTGCTTTTAATTTTTCAGTACTCAATCCAGGGAAGAATCTACAAATGTGTTTGAAGCAATCACCATCCTTGTTCAGACCTCTAACAAATTGCTTCATTAATCACAACTTTAGGTGTACTGAAGGGAGAACGATTTTTTCTTTGTCAACCATTGGCTCGTTAATGATGTTCGCTGCACCTTTTTTTCAAGTTTTCCCTTGGAGGCCATTTCACTTTTTTCCAGTGATCCTGCTTTGCTCTAGTATCCCACAAGCAGATGAAACATGAGTACTTTGTGTATCCACTTTGCTGTCCAAGTAGGAAGTTCACCATTTTTAAATCAACACATTTTGCTATTTTTATATTCTTCTTTAAGTTTTGTTGAGTGACCAATTGGAATTGATGCATAGCACTTGCCATTATGCACCAAAACAGATTTCAAAATTCTAGTGGAATGAACTGTCTATGAAATGCCGCCAGTCTTCTGCTCGGTATTCTGGTACTCCCATATGGGCTAGTACTCCTAGAATGTTACAACAGTACACAAAGTCTCCATCTTCACTGAAATATGGTAGGAGTGTCACCTCTCTTGTCTTGTGTACTGAACACTGATATGGGAACATCAGCACCATGCGGCACAGGTCGTCTTGCTGATTCCAAATCAGGGTACTCCCACTTGTTTTTCTTATAAGGATTGAAACCTGTTACATTCACAGCACAAAAATAACAATCATTATGATGATTTATGGGCTCTCGACATACCATAGGTACACCAAATTTCAAACTTTTCAGTTTTACATTTTTCCACTGACGTAGACATTCTACACAAGTTTTGCATACCATACGGGGAGCCCAATACTTACCTTGGTCCTCCAGTTTTATACCACAATATGGAAGATTCTGTAATGTTTCTTCTCTGTTTTTGCTGAGAATATTCACCACAAATGTAGCAAAATACATTAGGGTCATTTAAACAACTTCTTGAAGAACTCCTGTTTCTGTAAAAAAAGAAAATGTATGAATAAAAAAAAGCCAAATGAAAGTTTCATGAAAATAATGCTACATTTAATATATAAAATGCAAAACATCGGTGTAAATAAAGATTGATAATAATGTGCTGTGTTAACATTTGTTGTTAGTAAAATCGTTTATTCCGATTCCTGTATCACAAGAACTAGAGCCAATTCAATTAAACTCATGTCATTTCTGGATTCAGCAGACCTGAAATACACTAAATATATTAAAAAATCCTTTGCAAGTCAAAAAAAAAAAATTTCTGTTGAGCTGTGTTATTATCTATTTCACTTGAATGTTAACCCTAAAAGTGAACTTCGCAAATGTACTCCTCTTTGATCTAAGGCGGATCTAAACACAAAATATTTACTTTACATATATATTTAT
>NW_027322706.1:0-1643 GCF_032062135.1 Pyxicephalus adspersus | reverse complement strand
GGGCTAAAGTGTGCCATGACATCATTTAAGCTGGACCAACCTTGCTTTTCACAACAGGCAAACTAGAATTTCTCACATTGCCCAATTGGTTAATAAAACTTTTAATCCTAATTAACACGTGCTTAAAAAACATAGTGAACTGTACAGTTTTAGGCGTTCCCATTATGTGCAGTGCTGTCCACTACACTTTACATATGTCCTGATTTATTAAAGTTCTCTATGACTGGGGAAGGTAGACTATCACCAGCAAATGGGTAATAGATCTGGTTCAGAATTAAAAAAAAATTCCAATGATTTTTCATCAATGTATTCCAGGTTTGCCTAATAACCCAGGTTCTCCCATGATAGTCCACCTTCACCAGTCCTGGAGAGCTTTTTTAAATCAGGCCTATTGCATGCAGTTTGCAAAGAAATCACGCTTTGCATAAAGAGCATTGTCTAAGGTTCCTACTTACGTGTTGCACCACAGCACATTTTTTCAATGCAATGGTGCATAAATTTGTCTGTTTTTGTTCACTGCCCCAAGGTCATCTACTGTGACAGCAGTCAGTGCATTGATGCCGGATGAGACTGTGCTAATAAAAGGAAAAAAGTATAATTTTTTTTTACTAGTTCTTTAAATAGGTAACTTCTTTAGCAGGTCATAGACATTCAACTGGGCTTGTTCTGTCACATTCAAGATGTTTCTCCACTCAACCCGGTGACCTGCTCATCTGAAATTACATTACAAAACAAGTTCAGTCAAACATGTCTAAGGCAACATTCAGACTAGTGGTACCTATGCAGGCATTGAAAAAAAGTCAGTGGGCAGAGCCCATGTCATTGTGTTCAGATAATCTAGCAGGACTGGCTACCCAGGACAGCTGGCCCAGCTGCCCATTTTCAGGGTTGGCATGTAAACAATGACAAAATGTTTGGCATCCACCCAATCCAGTAAGGGGGGAGGCCATAGTTACATAGTTTGGTTATAAAATTACATAAGTACTAGTTCAAGTACATGTACAAGTTTATCCACAACAATTGGGGCAATGACAGGTATGAATAGGAGAAAGGACACATATGCCTATTGCCCAAAAACCTGCAAAAAAAGAAAAAACACTTGAAAACACCCAAAAACTCTTGCACAAGCATTTTTTGGTAGCAATAATAATATAGAGATGGCATGGGCAACAAACAACCCCTGGTTGACACTTTTAGCACCCATGAAAATATAGGCAATGCTAGCACTACCTTCTAAATTTCAGACCAATCCAATATTAACCATTTTTTCCAAGTAGTTTTGAGTAGTAAAAACTGTTATAAAAAGTAAAAAAAACGTTTTCAGTCTGCTGTATGCATGCAGGTGTGTTGCCTTAATGCACTATGGTGTCATTCAAAATGCGACAACACATGTTACGTGTGCCACCAGAATTTTTACCTGCATGATAACCAATAAACTAAAACTTGAAGTTTAAATGGACCTATGAATGATTCTGCTAAATTCTAGCTAACTTTCTGGCTAGTGTTAGAAGAGAGTTCATGTGATGTGTCTATTGATGACAGCAAGTAAACATAACATTGATTGGACATAGAAGACTTTCAATAGGTAATGTTCATTTATTGTGAAAAATGCAATCTCACCCCCGTTCAATGCTAATATTAGT
>NW_027322705.1:0-1643 GCF_032062135.1 Pyxicephalus adspersus | reverse complement strand
ATAGCTCCTGGGGTACCCTTCAACATCTTTACAGGTAGCTATAACACATTCCTGAATTGCATTCTTCTATTGTTCGGTATATGTCTCAGTATATGTTTATGCTAATATTTTTATATTGTTTTCATGTATTTTGTACGAAGTAGTTACTAGGTTATTGCAGGGGTTACTACTAATAACTTTATGTTCATGTGATATATATGTAACATTGATTGAAGTTCCTATGTGTTTAAATATCTGAACATATTGCTGCGTACTTTGTCTTACCTTGTTTTCTTAATTAAACTGTTTGAGTGACTAGCTATTATTTGTGCATGAACCTTCTTTAATTGAATATCTATATGCATTAATAGGAAATATAATTTCCATATTTATGCAGATAAACATACCTAAATAACATGGTGTACCCCAGGGTTCAGTGTTGGGACCTTTACTGTTGAACATCTTTATAAATGATATAGAGTTTAGGATTAAAATACCATGATGTGATCACCCTGTATAAATATATAAATGGTTTATATAGAGAACTCTTTTCTCAAATATTCACTTTAAGATTGTTACAAATAACAAGCGGGTATTCTATGCATCTGGAAGAAAAGAACTTTAAGCTCTGGATAGGGAAACGATTCACGGTCTGTGAAAATGTGGAATCAGCTCCCTCAGGAAGTAGTTTCAGCAACTACTATAGATTGAGAGAAAGCTGTATGTATTTCTAGAAGCCCAGAAAATAACTGGGTATTAAAGCTTTAAAGTAGAGATAAGAGAGACTGTTGATCCAGGGAACATCGATTACCTCATGGAATCAGGAAGGAATTTTTCCCTCCTGTTCCCCTGCAGCAAATTGTACCATGTTTTTTTTCCTTCCTCTGGACCAACTATGTCTTATAGGGTTTTATATCTGGGATATGTTTATTTTCCTAGTTGTTGAACTTGATGGACTTATGTCTTTTTTCAACCTGACTTACTATGTAACTATGAACTGTTGAAAGGTCACAATTTTTTTCTTTTACACCTACTTACTCTCTACAAGTGAAAGTGTAGAGGGTTTTACTTTTCATTAACTATATTGAAATTGAAGGTGTACTAAAAAAATAGTAGCATGCATTTTGAGCAATAAACGTGGGCTTTATGTAATTTCCTTCATGTACCAAAGTAAACTGTTAAAACTCATTTAACCTCCTTATCAGTCCATTTCTGTTCAGTTTTTTATGTCTAAAAGCTGTACGTTGTCTTTCATGAAAATTTATTTTACAGTATAATATATTAGTATGAGTATAATAAAGTTTGAAACACAAAATCATGTCAATATAATTTAAATACATTTAAAAAAAAATTATAATACATTTAATGATAAACTTTGACATGATTTTATGTTTCAAACTTCATTATAATGCAATAGTGTATTGCATTCAATACAGTTATTTTGTATTGAATGCAATACAAAATTATTTGAAATTCCTGTCGCGCCCCTAGTGGCGGCTGTACGAGCTGACGTCACCGGGAACTCCAGGGGAACGTCAGCACACTCGCCAGGGGAGAGATTGAGGAAGAGGACGTGGCCAGAGGATGGCAGGACCCTGGAGGATGCTGATGGGACCAGGTAAGTGTTTGTTTTTTTACTTTTCTAACTACCCCGAGTGTGACTC
>NW_027322704.1:0-1643 GCF_032062135.1 Pyxicephalus adspersus | reverse complement strand
TCGTCGTCCATCGTCCAAACGACCGTCCTGGCAGGTTCACGGACAAGGAACGATCGTAATGCAAGTGAAGGGTAGAGAGCACAGCGGGGTGCCGCTCCTTCATTCTCCCCTTTCCCTCTACATGCAGCAGAACGGCGATGTATGCAGATAGTAACATAGTAGGTTAGGTAGAAAAAAGACATAAGTCCATCAAGTTCAACCACTTGGAAAATAAACATATTCCAGATATAAAACCCTATAAAACATATCTGATCCAGAGGAAGGCAAAAAAAAACACTGGTACAATTTGCTTTAACGGGAAAAATTCCTTCCTGATACCATGAGGCAGTCGGATGTTCCCTGGATCAACAGTCTCTGTTATGTTTACTTTAAAGCCTTAATCCCCAGTTATATTCTGTGCTTCTAGAAATCATCCAGATTTTTCTTAAAGCAATCTATAGAAGTTGCTGAAACTACTTCCCGAGGGAGCCGAGTCCACATTTTCACAGATCTTACAGTGAGGAGTTATCCGGAGCTTAAATTTCTTTTCCTCCAGATGTCCAGCACTTGTTCATACATTGTGCAGTCGTTTGCCATTGGAATGGATTGTGAGAGATCCTTTCCAATAACAATTATTGTACGTGTGTACTTAGCCTAAGTTAGAAGCAATTGTATTAAACATATTAAGCATCCATTTACATAATGCTACCAAATTTGGTTGTATTGGTTGAAGATAGAGATACTTTTTTGCTGGGTGATGTCTGAGTTGGGGAGGATTTCATGTAAAAAGTATTTTCCATATATATATATATATTTGTGTATATTGCTATATATATATATATGTTACCAGTACTGCTCATTGCCATCAGCTGCAGTATGAATTTACTTTGTATGAATCACTGGACTAATCTGCACCACCTAAATCACAAAAATATACCATAAGATAAACATGAACTATTTAATGTACAGGTCTGCGTAATATGTTGGCGCTATATAAATCCTGTTTATTATTATTTATAATAATAATAATAGTAATAATAATAATAATAATAACTGTCCAGCCCAGTGTGCTATTAGTTGGTCATCTCTAGAAGGCAATAGAAGTAGCATATAACTTGTGACGGGAATACCAAATGAGCAGCATGGCTGATGCCAGGGGTGTAATAGTGTTTCATGTAAGAACATTGCTGACAAAAGCATTCATTTCTAAGAATCTGTTATCAGAGATCTTGTTTTGTTTGTACAATCATTCAACGATATTTAATTCATTCATTTATTATATTTAAAGTATGGGGATGCCATTTTGTTACAGTATTTTACTCCTCACTTTATATTTGCTGGAGTTGGGGATGCAGTCTACAACAAATCTGCCTGGAAAATCCAAAGTGCACGATTTCAAAATGAACACCGGATATTGAAAATGACAGTATATTTCAGGTATATATTTATTTAGGTAGAGTAATATGTGTTGGAGTAGTCATATCAGACGGGTTTTGCAATCCCACAAGTCTATGGAAATGTGAAATCTGCATCAAGCAGGTCAAATGAAGGTCAGAAGGAGTTCAGCTGCCAACACAAAGATCTTAGAAACATGTCAAACTGACGTTAAAATGATGCAATTAACACAAGCACCCAGGTCCTAAAAATAATTACAAATGTATTGA
>NW_027322703.1:0-1644 GCF_032062135.1 Pyxicephalus adspersus | reverse complement strand
TATATATATATATATATATATATATATATATATATATATATATATATATATATTTATTATATGAATATTTCTTTGTATTGGACTCAGTACAGCTGTTTTCTATTGAATCCAATACAAAATTATTTGAATTTCCCACTGATCCCCCCGCACGAACCCGCACCGACGTGGAAACTACGTAGATCTTAGCTCTTCACTTCGCGCCTGGAGATCGGAGGGAGCAGACGTGTCCTCAGGACCTGTGGGGACCAGAGGGATGACAACGGAGGAAGGTAGGGGAGGTTTTTCTGACTCAGGATTACTGCTTTTTGCAAGTAAAATCCACCCAGAGTTACCCTCGGGATTACCGCTGGGGGGGTTAAACCAATGCCCTGGGTTCATGTCACAACCATTGGTAAAATAATTAGGTCATCAGTGGCAACTTAGTTTTCTCACTACAGGTAATGATTCAGTTTAGGTGTAGTTCATGCTGGTTGGAATATAAAGGTAAAAAAGAAAAAGGTATAAAACCTTTTCAGGACATACTGCAGGAACATAGTTGGTGTATGGTCTTGAGTAAAAAAGGAAAGCATGATGAAAGAATGTGTGCAGTCTTTTGAAAAGTAACATTCAAAAGTATTTTACCAAAACAGTAGCTAATGCTTGGAACTGATTTTTCACAGAAGTAATGAGTCTGTCAAGCATGAAGTAATTTGAACATTATTGGGTAACATTACAATCAATACTTGGACAAAAAAGTTTAAGAAAAAAAGGCAGAGGTTGTCTCTTTATACGTCCTTAGCCCAACGCAGAGGAAGGGCGACAATATCTTCTCTCTCCTTCCAGGTTCCTCTTCCTGTGTTACCCAGTCTCGCACTGTGCAGGCGCAAGATCCGAAGATGTCGATGGGCGGTAGGGAATAAAGATTGAGAGATTTTTTCTTCCATTGATGAAAGGTCATGCGCAGAAAGAGCAGCCAGGAGCCTTCCCAGGATGCATGTATCCCGGGAGGCTTTGCGATCCCATTCATGGCGATCAAGACAGAAAAGGGAAGGAGCTGCACACTTGGTCTTTTTCTGCTTTCACTCTTTCTAATATAATTTTTGTTATAGCATTAATTTTATAATTTTACTCTTCAATAATTTGAGTTCCAACTTTAGAGGTGACAGTAAATGAATAAAGAGATTATCATCACAGTGGCTGTGGCTGACATTTATTACTACTGTTGCATTTTTTACAGGACTATATTCAGTCTCCACACTTTCACACACACAAAAAAAAAACATTTTACCTGTGAAAAGTCCTCAACCCATTCACAAACTGAGCCCAGAGAGCCCTGTTCCAGACAGTTCTTTCTTCCATAGTCTTCTTTGCATCACTTGGAGCTTTACAGACTGGAAAAGCCACTCAAAGAACACTTTTGTGTTAGGAGAGACATGGTGTATATAGCATGCTACTGGGAACAGTTAGGGACTGTAAAACCTTATAAGGGAGAAGGGTTGGGCGTCTGTGAACAAAAGAGTACCTTAAGCTACGTACACACTTCCAATTATTATCGTCGGAAAACGAACGACGAACGTTCCTGCACGATATATACGAACGATCGTATAGCACCGTTCCTGCACATAGAGGTAACGACACGATCGTTCGTAGATATTGTACACACAA
>NW_027322702.1:0-1644 GCF_032062135.1 Pyxicephalus adspersus | reverse complement strand
AGTTAAGGGTCACACAAGGGGGGGGGGGGGGAGATATGAAATGGTCGGTAAAAAGTGAGGGAGAAGAAGACGGGTAGGCAAGTTTGAAAAGATGGGTTTTAAGAGTTCTAATAAATGAGCAGAACGTGAGAGCAAGCTGAATAGGAAGAGGAAGACCATTCCAGAGAGTCGGGGCAGCTCTAGAAAAGTCTTGGAGCAGTGCATGGAATTATATGGAATATTTGCAAACCTATGCGTAAGCAAAAGTTAGAAATTTAGGATAGATTATTATCTATAATAATAATAGATAGTATTTCTTAACCTTTTTAATATGGGGGAACCCCTTGAAATAACTTTCAGCTTTACAGGGAACCCCCATCTATAATTATTACATCCACAACTCCCAGTACAATAATATAGGGGGTCAGTAGGAAGAATGTCTCTTACATTGCTGGTCAGTGGGAAGGATTCCGCCTTTACAGATAGACAAAAAGATCACTGGGATCTGTTAAACTTACAGGAGAGGCAGACACTGCTCATTGCTCAATGAACCCCTAACATCTGGAGGAGCCCTGGCTGAGAAACACTGATCTGGAGACACTAAATCTTGTCTCTCCCTCTCCAAAGGTAAGTCCTGATGAGCAGGGGATTAAAGTATTGCAGTATTATAATATTAAATGAGTTTAATGTCCTTTTTTATTCTGCAATGCTCTCTAACATTTGTCTAACAATATCTGGTTATTTTTATTAGGACCACTTCTTTATAAGTTTATTTATAACTTACATTTTTTTAGTATTTTTCTTCAATATTTGAACAATTATTTGCAGGGAAATAATTATAATAAAAGAAACAGATTGTGAATAACTGTGGTGTTTCTGTTCCATGTCCATACGTCAAAGCCTAATCTGCAGACTGGGAAGAAGATCTGAGGGTCAGCCAAGGTTGGAGCAACAAATTATTGATCACTTCATCATGATTAATACCTGCAGTGTATCTGATGCTTCTAACAAGGTTTTCCAAACCTGACTCAATAACTTGACATTGCATACAGTGCTTAGATTTACCTAGAATATGTCAGGACATCCCAAGGTTATTTTAGGTTTGAAAAACCATTGGTTGCACATTTCTATAAAGTGTAGGTTGTGTAAATTACTCAGAGCATCACTTACTGACACTTTGCAGTCCCCAGTTTACCTGCTGCACATGATGACTGCTCTACTGTGGTGAAGTGCTGCCACCATGTGGCGTCACATAACAACTGCACTCTGGATATAAATTGGAATATCTGAGCTAAACAGTGGTAAATCCAAGTAAAATGAAGACATCAATGTCTGCAAAACTTTTTTTTTCTTTTTTTACATTTATAAAAGTGTAAAACAGATTAAAAGAAGTGTTTGATCTCCTATTTTGAAATACTACTAATTTATTGTTATTCAAAGGCACCTATGGGCTATAAATTATTATTATTATTATTAATAATAATAATAATAATAATAATAATAATATTAAACAGTATTTTTTATAGCGCCAACGTATGACACAGCACTGTATTTTAAACAGGGGTTGCAAATGAGATATACAGACAGTGACACAGGAGGAGGAGAGGACCCTGCCAATAGAGCTTACAATCTAAGGTGGGGAAAGCAGCAAAAACTAGGAAGGGG
>NW_027322701.1:0-1646 GCF_032062135.1 Pyxicephalus adspersus | reverse complement strand
TCTCCCTTCTTCTTAATGTAGTACAAGTAAATATTTTATTGTAGGGTGATCTTCCAACATACAGATGACTTAAAAAGAAAAAAAATAAATAAAAGCTGTTAAAAAATATAAAAGAGCAGGTATGTAGAGGTCCCTTAACATTTCTGCAGAAGCTTTAAGTGGTTTGGTCTGTCTTAATTTTAAGCAATTCTCACTCAAAGATCCATTAGTCCCTGGTAGTGCCATCCCCTAAAATTCCTTATCAATTTATGTTTTTGTTGTTGAGTGCCTACTCCGCCCACCCCGTTACTTTCTATTAAATAGCATTTGTGGTTTTTATTTGCAAATCAGAAGACAGTAGAATATAGACATTCTGGGGGGCTCTGGTGGTAAATTGTGGATGGCTACCTGATGGTGACCTAGGCACGTTTACTAGGTAAAAATTAACTGACTGGTTTACTTAAATGTTCCTTTTCCTGAGTCTTTAAAATAACAATTAAATGATCAAAATAAATGAGTTACTGCTTGTTGTTACTGGCTTGTTTGACAGGCAGTAGAACAGCAGAGGTTTGATCAAAAATCAAGTATTGGTTGGGATTTTAGCTGGAAAGACATTCAAAGCAAGTACAGCAACTTTCTATGAAATTGTACTTTCATGTACTACATTTTTCTTCATTACTACAGTTGTCAGATTTACAAAAATCACACTGTTGTTATACAGCATGAAACCAGCATGCTTTCTCCTGCTACAAATAATGCATCATGCATGACTATATAAAGTGGCACACATACATGGATTATCTTTGCATATTCAGCTAATTGGCCAAAAGTACTTTATTCTGCTCCTAGTTAGCAGATTACAGTGCTTCAAAGGCAAAGACAAATATGGCCCTTTGGACCCTTGGATAACCTTTCCCTAACAAGCTGAGTATGCAAGATTTTTTAGGAAGAAACTCTTCAAAGAACAGATAAATAATTCAAACTTGAAGAAGGCGGTCAGAGATCAGAGTGTGAAGAGTCCACATGCAGAGCTAAGAGATCATTTATATTAATATTCAATATGCATTTACTCATCTCCTGTTTGTATATAACTTCAAAAACCTATGAATACAGAAATATAGCTAAATGTCGAAGGCCCACATCTCAAATGTCTATACCGAATGATTTGTAGGAAAATGTGATAAAGCCTTCAATAATTTATATGTCAATTACACATCTGCCTATCAACCCTCCATCAGTTCAAAATCATTATTAGTTAGCAATCTAAACTGAGCATTGAAATGAGACTTTTTCCCTATATAGAGTATACTGTATATAAGTGGGCATTAAATAAATCATCCTGCCCATTAGGAGACTGACTAGGAATTAAAAACTTATTGCATTGTATGCATTGGCAGTTCTACTCCATATTAATATCAACTATTAATATGAAATATTAATAGACAACTAGAATGGCTAGGCTAACAAAATGGCATTATTTTACTAAAATAGCAGTACTTTATGGTGATCTAATTTATTGGGATGGGGGAATTGGAATTTTACACAATTCTTTGACTGGTATATATATACCATCAGTCTAACGCTGCGTACACACGGCAAATTTTTCTCGCCCGATAATCGGTATCGGCCAATTATCGGGCGAAAATCTGCCGTGTGTACAGTCGGTC
>NW_027322700.1:0-1646 GCF_032062135.1 Pyxicephalus adspersus | reverse complement strand
CACATTGTGACCTCTGGGGAAATTTATAAACATGACTTATCAAAATAAGTCATGTTTATAAATCAAAATATCATATAGCTGAAGACAAAAATACCACACTTGCTTAATAAAATTACAAGGTAAAAAGAAGAGGGGAAGGACTCAAAAGCTAAAAGATATATATATATATATAAATATATGCAATTATTCCTTTTGAAATTCTGATTATCCTCATTTGAATCATTCAGGCTGTAGGATGATCTTCATAATGTTTACTAAAAAACCCAGAGGAACTCCAAAGCTTAGTCTCCAACATCACTATCCTTGTCTCCAATTAGCCAAAGCACATGGAAACTAAGAGCCAAAAGTCCAGTACCCAGAAGATCCCCAAGAGCGGTGAGATAGGGTATTGAGAAGTTATCGGGATCCAGCCCCCTATTCCACATCCAGTGTACCATCCAGTCTGCCATGTACAGCAGAATGAGAACCTGTTATTGAAAGAGAAAAAAAAAAACACAAAATCAAGAAGCTGTCTGCCTGCATTTATCTCATCTTAATTTAATATATCAACGTTTTTAACTTATCAGTATAACTCAAGATGAAAAAGACACTTGGATATTTTAGAGTAAATTAAAACATATATAATTGTAAAAGTTTGTAAATAATGGATTGCTGCGTGAATGACTAGTCTTCGACAGCCACAATAAAAAAAATTGCTTTAACACAAAACAGTATACACTTTTTGTCGTTAATGATATTTTATTTAAAATTATTCAAAGAATGTGAACCCGTACTTTTCTATACCTTGTTCTTTACTTTATTATTATTTTTAGCCAGTATTTATATTACATGCAGTTACAATTATTTATATTTATAATAGACTTTACAAGGTCAATTATCATATTACTAACTGTCCCTCAAAAAGGTTCACAATCTAATGTCAATGTCATGCTGATGTCATGTCAATTATTTATTTATTTTTTGAGGTAAAGCTGTATTGTGGTCCCTCTCTCTGAGTAACTTAAAATTTGCTTAATGAGTTGTCTTATTACCAAAGTTATTGGCATTACATGTTCTGAAATATATATATATATATATTTTTTTTTTTTGTGGTATACCACTCTAGTGGCCATCACCTTTTCTTGGGTAAAAGGTACTCTCAGACTGCAGGAGAGATAGATGAAGCACATTGGAGACAGTAGATAAGGTTGAAAATGACCCGCGGACAGTTATAATAAAAGGTTGCATATGATAAAACAAAACAAAAATAAATCCTGGACAGTCAGGCACTAACTAAACAGCAGGCAGATTCCTCTCTACCAGTTGGTGGCTAACCCAGCCAACTCAACAAAAACGTTCCAGCAACCTTTTCTCACATGCAGCTTCACTGTACCCCAGGTCAGAACGTGCTTCCTGCCTCTCCTTCCCTTTTTACCTGCTGCTCAAAGCTGTGCAGTAATTATTGGCCAGACAAAACCAAACTCTGGCCTGGATCTGAACACTTCTGAGTTACATGTAAAACCCAGGTCTGGAATCACAGCAGACCTGTTGCTGGGTAATCTCTCCCATAGGAGAAGAAACGAGGAGAAATATATCTTACCTCCAAGATGACCCCTTTTGCCATGTCACGATATATATATATAGATATATATATATATATATATATA
>NW_027322699.1:0-1646 GCF_032062135.1 Pyxicephalus adspersus | reverse complement strand
TGCTTTACATGCTAATCAGCAAAATTACAGGTCCCAGATCAGTATGCCATGTCATCATTATTATCAGATAATAATGCAAAAATTCAAACAGTTGCTTAGAAGGGGATAAACGAATATAGGTGTAGCTAAATGGACATCAGTAATCATCATGAAGCACAAAACCAGGAAAGTGACTATGCTTTGTGAAAGATGTACTCTTTTTTTTTATAAATAACATAAGACAGGTACTCACATGTGTACAGGATAAATCCACATATAAAAACTTTGCTAAAGTGTAAGCTGCACATAAAACCACAGCCATACAACAATGTGACTGGATAACACTTTTCTGGGGCCATGACCCCTTTCTCAGGGTCTCTGTCATCACACTGATGGCATGGAAATTTTGGGAACACAACAGAGTTATAAAGTTTCAGCCTAATCACTTAGGGCCATTTCAGAGCCAAAGCATTCTTCTGTGGACTCAACGGCAATCTCAGTTTCCCGTTCTAGTAAATGGGAGAGGTGGGGAATCCTTTTCCGTATGCAGCTGCAAATGACTGCAGCACATTATGGTGTGGTTCCAGTCTGGTTCCCTTGTAATCCTGTCAACCAGACTTCTTGTTTATTCTGTGTTTAGTAAGGAACAAGATAGAATTGATTTAATTAAGAAAGTGAAATAATATACTCTACTACTACATGAATCAATACTTAGGAAACCAAAGAGCTCAGTTGAAGGTCCCCTTATCAAACACTAATATGAGACTTTGCAATGGTCTATAGAGCAGAGGGTTCTGTTGTACTGGGAAATCTGTGGTTGCAATTACTTGTTGTCATGTCATTTGTGTAACATTAAAACAAAACCACATAATCGCCCTAGTTTCTCTCAGCAGACAAAGACTTTCTAGTGGGAGTGGAGAGAAAAGAAGTTTGTATTAATCACTGTGTAAACAGTTCTTATATAAATAAACCGGCCACACCATCTTCGGTTTGCCTCCAACTACAATTAATATGTAATCTCCCAGGCTCTTTCTCCAGCATACAGAGCATTTGCTAAATCTTTAAACAATGGCTGGATTTGAAATTTAGCAGAAGGGAACAATGGTTGTCAAAATGTGGCAAAAAACACTGTGGATCTTTTCCTCTTCATAGGTATACTTAGACCACAATAACTCCACCCAACTCTCTTCTGATTTACCAAATTCCCCCTTTTTTAAAAAGTTAATTGCTAGGTGAATTTATAGACTCAACTAGCATTGCTTATGAATATGTGTTAAAGTGAACCCAGGCTTCAGTTGTGCAGAGCAAAATAGCAGGTTTACTTAAAGGGGAACTTTCATTAAAAGTCCTGGATTCTCTCTTCTCTCCGGGGCTTGGCGGTCCATTCAACAATGCCATCTTTCTGAGGTTACTGGCATCACCCAATCACACATTGCACAGGCACAAGATCGGGTTATGTGTCTTCCATCAAATGTAAAAAAAAAAAATGAGTGCAGAGAGCATGTGCAGAAGGAGCAACATAGCCACCCTTTTACATATTGTGGAAAATGTAATGAAGTGTACCAAAACCAAAGAAAATAAACGTATTATTTGGCTACTTACTGGTTCTTATTTTTTTTTAGATTACCTATATTTTCTCCTGGTGATTATCTACTAGATTGTAAGCT
>NW_027322698.1:0-1647 GCF_032062135.1 Pyxicephalus adspersus | reverse complement strand
GAATGGTAGAGAGCGTCAATAAATAAGCATTCGTCTTACTTTAATCTGAAGAATTTTTAGCTCCGTTTCCAGTTTCTTTCTCTCCTCCACTTCTTGATTGTACTTGTCCTGCAGCTCCTCATACTTTGACTCTAAAATACAAATCAAAGTTAAGAAACGCATAAAGTGTGGAAACTTCATCCATAAAGCCATCCATCAGCAAACATGATAACTGGTAAGAGGTGAAAGTTTTTATTTTTGATCAGTACAGTACATACACTATATATGGCCAAAATTATATGGGCATCTGACCATCACACCTACTATTAGACCAACAGTATATGGGCACCTGACCTTCAAAATTACTAAATGGCCAACAGTATGTGGGCACCAAACCATCACAATTACTATATGGCAAACAATATGTGGGCACTAGACCGTCAAAATTACTATATGGCAAACAGTATGTGGGCACCCGACCATCACAATTACTATATGGCAAACAGTATGTGGGCACCCAACCATCACAATTACTATATGGCAAACAATATGTGGGCACCCGACCGTCACAATTACTATATGGCAAACAATATGTGGGCACTGGACCATCACAATTACTATATGACAAACAGTATGTGGGCACCCAACCATCACAATTACTATATGGCAAACAATATGCGGGCACCCGACCGTCACAATTACTATATGGCAAACAGTATGCGGGCACTCGACCGTCACAATTACTATATGGCAAACAGTATGTGGGCACCCGACCGTCACAATTACTATATGGCAAACAGTATGCGGGCACCTGACCATCACAATTACTATATGGCAAATAGTATGTGGGCACCCAACCATCATAATTAATATATAGCAAACAATTGGCAAGCACCAACAATCACAAATACTATATAGCAAACAATATACGGGCACCAACCATCACAGTTGCTATATGGCCAACAATATGGGGACCCCCAACCATTACAATTATCATATGGCAAACAGGGCACCTGTCCATCACACCTACTATAAGGCCAACGATATATGGGCACTTAGCCATCACATTTACCCACAGGGTCCTGGTAATGCTGCAGCATACAAAGACATTTTTCATAATTGCACCTCGTGCCAACAGTTTATGGAGGACACTTTTTGTACCAATGTCTCCCCATCCTCGTGTACAAAGCCAACTCCACAAAGACACGGCATGATGAGGTTGAAGCGGAGGATTTTGAGTGACTTGTGCAAAGCCCCAACTACAAACCTACTAAACACCATTGGCATGAAGAGGAATGCCAATCGCAACACATGGCTTCTAGGCCAACAACAACTGCTGTATGTCTCTAAATCCTAAAATCCCACAAAACAGAGCCTGATGGAATGAAGACCGATATGTGCAGCTGGGGAATATTACTTTGTCCTACATTGACAAAGCATCAATTCACATTAAACAATGTAATAATGACTAAATCCTTTCAGGGCCCATTCACACCTAAATGTTTTACTAGCCTAACCTAATGATTCACATAGTTTACCGTTGAACTTGACAGGTGTGAACGAAGCAGCAAAGCTTTTCTGAGGAGTGACGCTCACAGACATGTCCATCACATTAAACGATTGCTGACTCCTGTCCAAGTCATTCTTGTATCTAGATCACAAAAAAGA
>NW_027322697.1:0-1647 GCF_032062135.1 Pyxicephalus adspersus | reverse complement strand
AGTTCTTTAACGTCATCATGAACAATGCAGGACCAGTAGACTTGCATTGCATGGGAGGATGGCAAGTGACCACGCACAACATGGACATTAGACATCAAAGGAGCTGCTTGGACAATAAGAAGTTAAATATTTGAACATATTACCCCCCCCCCCCCAAGCATTTCATTCATGCAGCGTAGAAAGGGAATTCGTGCTAAGTAAAATAAAATGCAACTAGACTGGTCCTTTGTTGCAGAAGGGACAGGCGAAGCTCCTTCTGCAATAAAATAACTTTACCTGCCTGATTGTAATTTTTTAAATATACCCACCTGTCCTTGTTTCGTCATGGGTACCTCCATCCCTCTCATTCTCTTCCTGATTTCCTGATCTTCGTCTATCTTGTTGGCTAGACTGAGCTGAAATATCCCTCTTGTGCACAAAAATCTATTCAGTCACATACCTGGCATATCCAGGATACATACACTGAGCTGCACATGCAGGTAAGTATGTTTTATTGCAGAAAGGACATGGCCCATCTCTTTCTGCCATAAAGACTTGTCTGCTCCCAAATTTTGCAATCGGAAGTATATGCAATAATCCCCCCTACTTGCCTGATCGGTCTATGGAAAGGTCAAAAAAGCTGAGCTGCACATTCTAGAGGTACATAATCCTGGCCTGGCCAATTCAGATGACCAAAAATCGCAAGGAGAGGGTGAAGACGGTAGCACCTACTACAGAATGGGAACAGGTGAGTATAGAGGGTTTTATTTGCACTTTGAATATGTAAGAAAAAAAATCTAAGCAAACCAAAAGAAAAAGAAACGTTAAAATAAACAAAGACGAATTTCCCCGACTGCCTACAGTTTTTTTGTGTTTTGGTGAAGTTAAAGCTGTAAGTGTTTGCACTCCTATTTTGTAAGTGATTCTGCAGTGTGATCCATCAGGTAAATTACATTTTCCTCAGCACATTCCTAAAGAAGGTTGTTATGATTGGGTTCTTAGTAACAGAGGTTCAGAGTAAATAACATTTGATTAGCTGAACAGAAACTGAAAAGCATACGTGTCAAGGATAATGCTTTTTAATTTCAGTTAATCGCTCTGTCGACTGAAAGAAAAATAGACCCCTGTTGATGTGAGGTCATATTAACTGCCCCTCTAGTAAATGTTCACAAAGATGCTAGGAAATTACTGGCTCTCCAAGGTGTCTGTACAGAATCACTGCAGTGAATCTATTCCAATGGGGAAACACAACGTCCAATAACGAATATAAAGTTTTTCTGGGCACAATATATTATTTTCATTTTTCAATTAATTTTTTTGGCGGGGTGGGGGGTATTATTTTGCTTGAAATAGTTTAGATTATTGCAGTGCAGTTTTTTATTTTTTTTTTTGCTGGTTTTTTTTGTATGTGTATTTGATCCATGTGTACTATCATTTTTTATTTTTTTACTTTTTTTAAGGGAGTTGGGCTAATAGGATTAGCACAAGAATTCAGCATAGTTATTCAGAGTTTCTATTACTTTCAGGTGCCATCCACTCAACTCTGAAATCACCTACATGTAGATAAAAAATATACCTAAAAAGGGAAAGATTAGAGTAATATTTACCATATCCAATTCTATCAAGTGTGACATCAGAGCCCTTCTAGGGAGGGTCCTCTGGAAGAAA
>NW_027322696.1:0-1647 GCF_032062135.1 Pyxicephalus adspersus | reverse complement strand
AAAACTCTAGTAAAGACCAGTGAACAAAGTGGTTTAAAAATAATAAAGGATTTTAAAAACGTACCAGTCACTCTTTGAAAATATATAAAAAGGATCAAAGCTTTATACAGAAACATATATTAAAAATGCTTTTCAAGGCAAATGTGTACACACACATAGCTTATTTTAAAAGAATTTAGGCTACATATTCATTGTTGCAAATAGATGCAGTTCATAACAGTAACATATAGCCAATCTCGAAAAGAATTGCATGACGTGGTTTTAACCGCAGAGATTACTCAAACCTCGATGCGTTTCCTCCCGAGGCTGACTGTAAATATTAATCCATTTAATGAGTGAAAATCTGAGAGCTGGATGACAAGTTATCCTGTGATAACCAAATCTGAACACAAGGAAAGGAATTTTCACTAAAACAGATCCAAATATGGTTGAAGCTCCCGATATTAAAGGGTGACTTACTCTGGAAAATTCTTTAAAGAATCCAGTTACACCTCACAACAGCTCAGCAATAGTGGTAAATGTTCAGGAGCGTTATCAAAACTGAAGATCAGTGATCAAATGCTGCTGCCTACATGAGTCTTGTCACCACCTTTTGTCAGGACATCACCATACTGACATTGGCAGACCTGCAAAGACCCAGCAACAAGCAACTAATGGGAGGTATGTACTTCAGGTAGCAATGTAAACCCTTAAAGAAAGAAGACTTTCCCACTCTGCAGTGCAAAAGAGAGGAGACTTGAAACACTATGCAACTTGTGACTTCAAATTTTAGGGAGTATAGGAAATTACCAGAAAACAATAAATTATATATATATATATATATATATATATATATATATATATATATACACATACATACAGTGCCCAACCCAGAAATTTTTTTAAGCTGGGTAAGAAGAAATTGTAGGTGGGTGGAAGCCCCTGAATTGTGACCCAACTCATCAGTAATCACCCAAAAACAGCCGGGTGGTAGCTGAAAAGAGCCGGGTGGTGCGCCCAGCTATATATACATATATTTATGTATGTATGTTTCACCTTTCATTTTTAGGTTGGCCAGTGCAGGTAGCTAATATTTGGTAACACATAATTGCTAGTTCAATGTAGCAACTAAAGGGTTTGATAACATGGATTTATACCTGTACTCTTCTATTAGGATAAAGCTTTTTACGTTAAAACGTCTGACTTCATGTTGCTTCTTTGCCCCTATCAAAAAGTGTTATATTTTATGGTTTGCATCGTGTTTTGTTGCTCCATGCCTTTTACATACTTCCTATACTTTAATTTTATTTATTTAAACAGTCACAGGGGAATCATGCTGTATTTTCAGTCACGCATTCCAATATAGGTTCAGGGCAACAATCAGAAAATTTCTTTCTAAAAGAAGTGTATAATGAAAATAATTTTCTATACCCTGGGTCCCATTTTAGTCAGTCAAAAACACATGCTGATAATTATATTACTGAGCTTTTTAATTATTACAGGCTCTTGGTGCTTGATTTATCCTAAAAGATTAGGGAGCAAAGCAAAAGTGCACAAATATTTCTAAAGATTCCTGTAGTCTTAAGGTGCGTACACACTTCCAATTTTTATCGTTCCAATCGAACGACGAACGATCGATTGGGCAAAAAATCGTTCGTAAAAAAGTAA
>NW_027322695.1:0-1647 GCF_032062135.1 Pyxicephalus adspersus | reverse complement strand
AGAGTGATCAGAAAGGGAATTTGAA
This sequence comes from Pyxicephalus adspersus, assembly GCF_032062135.1. Classification (NCBI taxonomy): domain Eukaryota; kingdom Metazoa; phylum Chordata; class Amphibia; order Anura; family Pyxicephalidae; genus Pyxicephalus; species Pyxicephalus adspersus. The sequence continues at coordinate 1,622 of NW_027322695.1, read as the reverse complement.
TGGCACATGAGTGATCAGAAGGGGAATACCGGTATGAATGGCACATGAGTGATCAGAAAATAATCTTTCAGAATCTTTTTTTTTTCTAGATTTTCCTCCTTTAAAATTGGGTGCGTCCTATATTCCGGAGCGTCTTATATGGGGAAAAATACAGTACATCTTGTGATGGGAGATGCAATAAATTCCGCAAAACCTGGTTTTATTGGATACAATATACTACCTACTCAGGCGTATCTTTCAGTACAAAGCGAGGCTGATAATGCTTATGATATATTTTGATAAAGAAGCTGATATTAAACTTGTTGTTCTATGACTCCAATAATACTGTATTTGGCCATTACTCAGTCAGGCCTGTAATGCCATATCCCTCTCACCATCCTCCTTTCCCTGCCCCCCCGCCATTTCTATCCCTCTTTTTCTTTGTTTTGTCTATAATATGAAAAATTTTTCAGTGATCAGCCATTTCAAATATAGCCTGTTAGTAATATGCACACTTTGATGGAAATGCTGTCTGTTTTGCATAATTGTATGACTCAATGTTCAAATATTGTGTATTTGGCTGTTTACTGAATAAAATTAAAAATTTTAAAATACTACCTAGCAATGTAAAGTATTTTTAATTAACCACCTTGGTAAACCCGACCTTGGTTCGGGGTAATAACACTTGCAAAAAGTGTTAAACCCGAACTTTTGTAAGGTGGTTAAACAAACGTTGTATTGCAATCCGATTGTCATACATTGTATGACAATCGGATTACAATTGTAAGAATATACTCACCCGGTCCCCGCAGCTCCTCCGGACGCGTCCTTCTCTTCAGTCTTCTCCCGGCGAGTGGAGTGACGATGTCCGGGGTTTCCCGGTGACGTCGCTGCATGCGTCGGTGCGGGAGGCGGGGCGGGAAATTCAAATCACTTTGTATTGATACAAAAATACAAAAAAGCTGTATTGAGTCCAATACAAAGAAATCTTTATATAATATATATATAATTGTATTATATATATATTATATAAGCTACTGTACAATTACATTATACATGATTTTTTTTTTAAAGATTTTTTTTTTTTTATGTTTTGTAAAAAAAATTTTTATTATTAAATTTATAAAATTTTGGACATATTTTGGTGAGTTATGCGGTAATTCATTGTAAATCGGTGAGTTATAAGTAATTATTGAGTAATTCGGTGAATTATAGCCTACAATCTAAAATAAATTTCCATGCAAAAAATTTAACACTTTTTGCATGGAAGTTTGGAAAGAATTAGAATACACGGTGTTCGTGTATGCGTCCCTCGGCAATTCCGGATGATGTCCGTGCGTGCGCCCGTCGATGGGGGTCGTAGTGGGAAATTCAAATATTTTGTATTGGATTCAATACAAAGTCCTGTATCCAATCCAATACAAAATAATACAAAATATATTTATGTAGTTTTGTCTATAGGTATGTGACGTTGGAGTCCGTTTTAAAATTTACCACACTAGGGAGGTGTTTTAGAAAAATATAATAGTATACAGTATACCAAATTATTGCATTTTCAGTATTTTTTTTATTTATGTATTCTTGTTTAAGCTGATTTTTGTGTTTTTATTTAATTTTATTAAAAGTATTTTTTTTTTTTTTTT
>NW_027322694.1:0-1647 GCF_032062135.1 Pyxicephalus adspersus | reverse complement strand
TTCACATTTGCAGAGTTTGCATATGAATATTGGCTTCATTTTATTAGTATATTATATAATAATTAATAACACATAGGCTAACAAAGTTTAAAACTGGGATTTAATATGTACAATAATATTTGTTGTATTATACATCTATGGTGTTACTGATTGTACAATATGTGTTTAGTGTCCTTGGTTACAGTGTTTAAAATTGAATTTAGGGCAAATATTCAAAAACTTGTTTTTTCTTGTTCCATATTCAATAAAATAAAAGTATGTAAAAAAAAAACATATTTAGAAACTCTATGAAAGCATTTTTTTCAATATGCAGTGCACAACGGAAATTGAAAAATAAAAAAAGAGAGGTTACACATATCTATTAACTTTGTAAGTTGAGAGATAAGAACACCTTGAGACATAAAAAGCACCCATTGGCCCTGATTAATTAAAGTTGTCCAAAGCTGGAGAGAATACACTTTCATCAGTGAATCTGGGTAATCCAGCAAACCTGGAATGGATCTGGTCAAGCATGTATGTAAAAAAAACATATTTAGAAACTCGAAAGCATTTTTTTTCAATATGCATTGCACAATGGAAATTGAAAAATAAAAAAAAGAGAGGTTACACATATCTATTATATGACAGAACATGAGATTGTTGAGTGGGTGGTTATGCACTGAGAATCAGGACAAACAGCTAGGCAATGTTTTCAATTTGTTTTGCCTTACTTTTATGCTTTATTGATCTTTAAAACCGATTTGATGAAATTATTTAAAGAATAATTAAAGCCTAAAGACAATGTCTTTCAAATCTTCCCACCACCACTTTACCCTCCATCCCTCTAAAGGTTGGGGACAGCATGAGATCTGATTCTAATAAATGATATCAGTAGCAAGTTTGTGCAATAGAAAATAGGAGTGGGCAGGGCAGAAGTGAGGTTAAGACCCCTGGAGTGGGTAGGGGAAAGACTAAAGAACACATTTATTAAAAGTGATATTCTATAAGTAACAATGTGCTGTAAATGTATAATTGCCAGTGAAAAGACTACCAAGATACAAGTCCCTTCACCACAAGTGAGGTAGAAAGCTGTGTACACAGTGTAAATTGGCACTAATAAATAAAAATCACAACAACGTTCGTAATGTTAACAATCTACTTTATTTTTAGATGACAGACAGAGCTATTTGTCATGGTTTCTTCTTAGTTTTGACAAAGCATCAGTCGACCATTTCTAAAAAAATTCTAATAAAAGCTATGCTCAGAATAGTCGTTGATAACTGCTTGATACAACTACTTGATTCCACTAAATAGACAAGTACAATACATATTCGGAAACTGATAAACCTACTAATGGCTTTTTCTTTTTTTCAGGTATACTTGCAATACAGACAAAGCCTCCAGCCAACATAACCATTTATCTGACCTCTATTGCAGCAACCGCACTGCTGAGCTTTTGAAACCATCACTACTTCCCACCACTACATATCTCCCATCCTATTGTGTGTAAATTACCCCACCTACTAGATTGTAAGCTCTTCTGGCAGGGTTCTCCCCGTCTGTGTCACTGTCTGTTTTCGTCTGTCAATTGCAACCTCTGTTTAATGTACAGCGCTGCGTAATATGTTATTATTATTAATAATTATTATTAAACAGGATTTATATAGC
>NW_027322693.1:0-1648 GCF_032062135.1 Pyxicephalus adspersus | reverse complement strand
AGCTACAGCTGTTGTAACTGAATGAGCATAAGGGGCAAAAATCTCACATTTCATCCTATCTGTGATTTTCTGACAAGTATCACAAACTGCACACTAAAGAATATTGCCCATGGAAAATAACTGCAAACCATTCATTGATTGTCAGTTTTAAATATTGCTGCACAGACTATTTATATAGTATAGTAGTTGGCACAAAAAATAAAAAAACTAAATTAAATCATCAGAAAACTAAACTTTTTATTAATCCATAGAAACATTTTTAAACTCGGTGTGTCTTGTCTAAGCAACATTTCCTCCTGTTTCTACTAAAATGATAGTAAGAATTTAAACATGAAATAATTTAACCAGTTTCTGTAAAAGTCTTCTCCACAATTTACATCCATAAAGTGCCCTGAGCCCACTGGGGGGTGCACCAGCAAGAGCAGCAGCCCACCTGTCAGACGTGGGTCGCAGACCAGGGGTTGGGGAACCCTTCCTTTAGGAAATATTGATGACTAGAGCTATTTCCTTTTTTGGGCACAGCTTCCACAGTTCAGGCCCTCATTTATTGCAATATAATTTTACTTTTTGGCGAAAAATTGCCGGTCCATAATTAATTTACAGCAAGTTCCAAATGCATTATCTTATTAAAATACATACTGAAACATACTAAATTCAGAATGATATTCTGCAATTCTGCAAACTGTACATTACATTATTCCTTTTCTTTGAATAAATATTTACAACTGTAGATGGTAAACCAAGCAACATAAACTTGAAGAAACACCAGACAGTAACCAATTTCTTTAATTTTGTTTTGCCACTTTATGAAACGTACTGTAGAGCATCATAGGTTGCTAAAAGGAATAACTCCACTTAGCTCAAATTTACTTTATTTCACTTCTTAGTTAGACATTACGCCTGCAGTTAAGCTTGTGCTTCAAGCACCAAGAGGTTAATATGCCTTAAAATAAAAAAGTGTTTTAATATAGGATATTTTACATGTATGTTTATGCTACTAGTGATGAAAAAAACAACAGCAATAAAGTCTGTTTTTCTATTGTGTGGCCCTGCTTCCTAGCAATCTGCTGGTTGCAGCTTTAGTAGTGTGAGTTTGAATGTCTATCCTTCTGTGCTATTCCTTCAACTAATTGAGAATAGGATTTTTGGACGATATATTACTTCACGCTTCACCTATATTAAATTTGTTTGGAGCCGACCCCAATGGTTTACAAGTTATATTTAAAGCTGGGGTTTATTGGCAGTTTCAGAAGTGTATTTTAGTGTTAAACATACATAAGTTACAGCGAGTTAAACAAGATAGGTATTAACCATTCCAGCACTTTGTATACATTGTACATCAGTAATTCCCAGGTACATCTTTATGGTAACTTGTAATTGGTATTTATACATAAAAAAAAACCAAGGTGATTTCCATATGCAAATCCGTCTCAAGCCAGAAGCGTTTTGCCAACAGGTTTCCTCAGGGGATGCACTGAGAATGTTACATTATTTTGTAGGTAGTGATTTTCATAAGCAGAAAGTAGTTCTCCAGAAATAGTGAAAAAAAAAACTCTAAGTATCCTGAGCTTGGTGTGGAGTCCAGTTGTAGCAGTGTTAAGGATTAATCCAATGTCAATAGATAACCTTTAATTGTGGCAGAATACCT
>NW_027322692.1:0-1648 GCF_032062135.1 Pyxicephalus adspersus | reverse complement strand
GGGAAATATAATATAATTCAGGGACTCTACATTATCTGCAATAGACCTGATTTATTAAAGTTCTCCAACTCTGGAGAACATAGACTATCATGGAAAAATCTGGGTGGTTCAGCAAATATTAAGTACATTTTATTGATGGTTAAGGCATATATATAAAGATATATATCGTATTTTCCGGCGTATAAGGCGACTGGGCGTATAAGACGACCCCCCACTCTAACCAATCAGTTGGGGGTTGTGTTATACGCCCAGTATTGTACTGTTCCTTCTGCCTGTCAGATCTCACTATTGTGCGAGAACTGAGAGGCAGAAGGAACATTACAGTACTAGTTCTAAAGAATGAATGGGCGCGTTTCTTTAATGAATGGGCATGTTCTAGTGGAGAGCCAATCCAGGCTCTCCACTGGGGAGCCAGTCCAGGCTCACGTCCTCCTGTGCAGGCTCACGTTGCTGCACAGGAGGACTCGCGCAAGCTGCACAGGACGCCGGACGTGAAGGAGGACTCGCGGAGATGCCGGACGTGAAGAAAGCTGCAGGTAAGTACCGGTACCCGGCGTATAAGATGACCCCCGACTTTGGCACAGATTTTTCGGGGTTAAAAAGTCGTCTTATACGCCGGAAAATACGGTATATATATATATATAATTTGCAATAATAATACAAATGAGATGAAATTATTTGAAACATAATTATTTCTTGATCCCAGTAACTAACATGCACATTGGAAACCAAAGCACTGTAATGGAATTTCTACTTCTCGGGCTCTAAAGGGACCCTTCAGTGCAAATTCTGCTCTTTCCCATTTTCCTGGTGGTCTACATAACCACACTGACTGGGAATCTTCTTCTCATTGTGGCTGTGAGGACAGATAAGCGGCTTCATATTTCTATGTATTTTTTCCTGGTTAATCTTTCCTTCCTGGACATCTGCTATACTTTCGTATTTCGGTTATCGTACCCAAAATGTTGATCAACTTCTTTTCTGTAAACAAAACAATCTCATTCACTGGCTGTGCCCTCCAAGTGTTTTTTTATTTATTCATGGGTGAAACTGAAAGTATCCTTCTAGCTTTGATGGCCTATGACCGATATATTGCTATTTGCAAGCCTCTGCATTATACTGTTATCATGAACACAACAATGTGTTTTTGGATGATCAGTATGTCGTGGTTGACTGGGTGTATCATATCGTCGGTTGATCTGTATTTTACATTCCGCCTAACGTTCTGTGGCCCTAACACCATCAACCACTTTTTCTGTGAGGTCCCTCTGTTATTGCAGCTTTCCTGCAGTAATATCTCAGCAAACGACATCGTCGTTGGCACGGACATCTTGCTTTTCATTCCACTTTCACTAATTCTTATTTCATACTTCAGAATCATAGCTACAGTAATTGTGATTCGTTCAGGAAAATATAAAGCCTTTTCAACCTGTGTTTCACATCTGGTAGTGGTGGTCATATTCTACGGGGCGGCCATGTTTATGTATGTTAGGCCCAGCCATTCAGTAACAGAGGACGCAGACAAAATGGTGGCAGTATTTTATACAGTGATTACCCCGATGCTAAACCCCTTGATCTATAGCCTACGAAATAAAGATGTTCAGAGAGCCATGAGGAGGCTGGTAGGAGCTAAGTGATGTTTCGCACC
>NW_027322691.1:0-1648 GCF_032062135.1 Pyxicephalus adspersus | reverse complement strand
ATTAGAGTGTCAGCTCCTCTGTACAGAGACTGATGGGACTGGCTCAGTGTTCTCTGCACAACACTTCTGTAAATGTTAGAGCTATATAAATGTAAATGATTAGTGTGTGACTGTGGGTGGTCATTAGAGTGTCAGCTCTTCTGTTACTAATGGGACCGGCTCAGTATTATCTGTACAGCACTGTGGATTATGACAGCACTAAATCATTTTATAATAATCTGGTGTGACTGTGGGGGACATTAGAGTGTCAGCTCCTCTGTACAGAGAGTCATGAGATGGGCTCAGTGTCTCCGTACAGCACTGTGGTATATGTCAGAGCTATATAAATGTATAATATTGGTGTGTGACTATGCGGGGACATTAGAGTGTCAGCTCCTTTGTACAGAGACTGATGGGACTGGCTCAGGGTTCTCTGTACAGCACTGATGTATATGTTAGATCTATATAAATGTATAATAATAGTTTGTGACTGTAGGGGGAGGGTTTCTCTGATCTGTAGATAAGTGATATACGTAAAGCCAATAATACCCCTGGGATAAACTAATATCATGTAAAGAAAAATATTGGGTCTGAGAAGGATAGAAGGGTGTATGACCTAAATGCAATGTTTTTTTCAGTCCTAAATTCATTTGATTGCAATTCTTTATTCTGATCCTGAAATAGGCGGCAGCCTATATTCATAATTCCAAAACCTATTTTCTTCAGACTTGTTTCTTCGGGGGGCTCTGATTAAGGTAGAATCCTATGCAAGTAAAAAAATAATAATGATTGCACACAACACTGATACACCAATTACTTTATGGGATACCTAACGCTTGGTTTTGGATAGAGCACTGACTTAGCTTCCTTCAATGCCTATATTAATGTTTTCATTCTATTTTGTAGTTGTAACTGAGTCTGAGCCACCTGAATCTACAAAACCAAATCCAGGATCACAGGGTTCTGAACATCATAATGATCCTCACAGGTAATCAAAAGGTTCTTCAGAGGAGTCCTTACATGGTCTGTTTGAAGGAACTTTACAGGGTCTTTTGAAGGGGTCATTTCAAGGTCAATGGGTAGTGAAGATCAAAGTGGCCATCACAGGGTCCTAGTCCAAGGTTCACCAAAGGCGTCCTTACATGGTCCATTGGAGGGAACTTTACAGAGCCTTTTGGAGGGATCATCTCAGGATTATAGGGTCCTGAAGATCAATGTTGTCCTAACAGGGTCCTGGTCATAAGGTTCTATGGAGTCTTCCTTTCATTGTACATTTGAAGGAACTTTACAGGGTCTTTTGAAAGGGTCATTTCAGAATCAAGGGTCCTGAAGCTCACAGTGATCCTCACAGAGTCCTAATCACAAGGTTCATCAGAGAGGTCATTACATGGTCCATTTAAACTATACAGGGACTTTTGGAGGAATCATCTCAGGAATATAGGGTCCTGAAGATCATAGTGGTCCTCGCAGATCATATTAGGTTATGTCTCATGGGATCTTGAGGAGTGATCCTCATGGGATCCCAAAGATTGTAGGGGAATGTAGGGGTCCTCACAGGAGCCATCATTAGGTGAACTGGAAGGAACTATATAGGGTCTTTTGGAGAGGTCATCCCAGGATCACAGGGTTCTGAACATCATAATGATCCTCACAGGTAATCAAAAGGTTC
>NW_027322690.1:0-1649 GCF_032062135.1 Pyxicephalus adspersus | reverse complement strand
AGTTGGAGCATATTGTCTTCCATCCCAGGTAAATGCAAATTGATCCTGGGATTTTTCATCAATTGGTATTGAAAAGAAAGCGTTTGCTAAATCAAGTACTGCATGCCAATCTCCTGCTGTCTGAGCAATAGTTTCTACAAGTGTAACCATATCAGGAACAGCCGCAGCCAATGGAGGGGCCACTTTATTTAACCCTCGATAGTCAATTGTCATTCTGTAAGATCCATCAGGTTTCCTTACTGGAAAGACAGGCGCATTAAAAGGGCTGACAGCTGGTCTGAACACACCTGCTTCCATTAGGGCCTGGATAGTCTCTGTAATTTCCTTATGTCCACCTGGAACACGATATTGCTTTAAATGAACTGGGTTATCCGGGGGTGGAATATACACTGGCGTCCATTTAGCATGACCCCTCACAATGGGTTTGACTGCAGACACAGCAAAAGAACGAACTGAAGTGCCAAACACATATGTTCCTGTCAAAGTATGGATAGTCTGGCCCCGTAAGATATCCATTCCCAATATGTTGTCTGGCAATTCAGATACAAGTATGTGGGCATTAAAGACAGGGCCATTGCCTATCTGTAGTCTGCAGTGAACCTTAGCAGCCCATGTAGTCTGGCCTCCCAAACCTTCTACTGCAACCCATGTAGTGTCTGTCCCTTTGGGTCTACGATTGCTGTGAAACAAAGAAACTTCAGCTCCAGTGTCCAAGAGTGCTGTAACTCTCTGTGGCTGTACTTGCCCCTGCCAATAAATTGCTACTGATACATATGGGCGTCTATCCCCTGGTTTCATTGTACAAATTCTAATCAGTGGAGCAGGGGATTTATCCTCTAGTCAATCATACATGGGCTGTGGCACCCCCCACCCGTTTTCTCCCTTGGAGGATGTCTGTGTGGTAACATAATCATCTAGGGCTGCTCTTGCCTCCCTGTATGGGTTATCTCTTTTCTGAGGAGGTGTAGGAGGGGGGGTTATTTCCTCTGCATCACTAGTTGACACCTTCTTGAGTCTGGCTGGCTGTAACTTCCCTTTCTCCTTCAGTTGTTTCCAGCGCTTGGACAGATCAATAGTAGGAATCCCATCAATGTCTGCTTTGGGAACTCCACTGTTAAGCAAATCAAGAAACAACTGTTTTCTGGTCATTTTAAACCTCTTTATGACATCTCCCTTTTCTGTTTTCTGTATTGGTCTTTGCTTATGTCCTGGTCCTGGTCCTTTTTCAATCTCCTCTAACTGACCCATTAATGTAGCTGCTTCATGTACATTCCCTTGCCTCCCATCCAAAGCACTTAATACTGTGAATAATGCAGGGCGTAAATGTTGTGGCGCTGTCTTAAGGATTTTCTGTCTCATTAAAGGAGTAAATCGGGACATGTCTGGCCCCACCCAGGTGGTAGATACCCCATAACGTCCATCTATAGGAAGGGGATCCCTAACCAATCCTGTGATACACCCAGCTTCTCGTACGCTCTGAATCCCCTCGCCCAATGTATGCCAAAAAGATACATCCATCAGTTCTGTTGGAGTCTCATATACTTGGGCCACAGAGTCTCTAATCAAATGCAACAAACTAAAGGGGCGATCAGTATTGCGTGCCCTGTGCATTTGAAGACGGACTCTGGGGTCAAAGGATACACTTCCCA
>NW_027322689.1:0-1649 GCF_032062135.1 Pyxicephalus adspersus | reverse complement strand
ATAAGGTGTCAATAAGAAAAATGCCTCTTATATTAGGGGGCAACCGTAAGAATGTTCTTTTTATAATGGTGTTCTAAACGCTTACATTAACAGCTAAAATGATCTCCAATGTCATGCTAATGACTCTGCAGTATTGTTAGCTCAAGAACTATACAAGCACCAAAAAATTAAAGGTCAGTTACGCACAGGTCAAGGAACCCCTAGGAGCATCTGGAGGAGCCCTAAGGTTCCACAGAACCCTAGTTGAGAATGGGTGATTTAGTTGGTTTAAACACAAGTTCAGTTGAGCTGTAAATAATTACACATTTGTTTTTGTTTTAATGGAGCCTTTTCTCTTGTTTCATTTCTTAGAGATGTTTTTGTTTGATTAATGGATGTGATTTTCTGTGACATTACTTGCAGAAACTGAAGCTGATGAAGTATGCAATTTTTGCAAATTAAGTTAGTAGTGTTTCTATCCTTCTCACACTTTACACAATATAAAAAAACAGAATTTACATTTAAAAGCAATACCAAGCATTTTTATGACCCTTCTTACAGCAATAAAGTGAAATCACATTGATTGTAATACATTAGTGCACTTAGCATCAAGTGCAGTAACTTGGCATTGAGTGCAATAACTTGGTGGAAGGCCTAAATGGTTGTATCAGTTTATTAGGCATCTGTTTAACTTGCTCTATGATCATTTAACGTTCAACATTCAGATGCATATTGGGCAGCACAGTGGCTCAGTGGCTCTGGCCTTTGCAGTGCTCGGTCCCAGGTATGAATCTCGGCCAGGATACTATCTGCATGGAGTTTGCTCTATCCGTGTTTGCATTCCTCCCACATCCCAAAAACATGCAGTTAGGTTTATTAACTCCCTCCACCCTAAATTGAACTAGGTGTTGCATCTGCATAGACTTGTTTGAAAATACAAAACCCATTTGACATGAACAAGAGCATGAGAATGCAGGCACTAACAAACACTGGAATAAAAGAAGAAATGGGAACTGGCAAGGTTTTATCAACTAGGGAAATTGAAAAAAATATGGATTGTATGAAAAGCTCTGCTTACATTTATTTGGTCCAGTATATTTTTTCTGCATATATTAAAAAGTAGCTAGGGCTGCAATTCTTACCTTTATTCTGAATCTGCCTTTCTTTTTCACAACTCAATGTCCTCTGTCTTTTGGTCTTAATGATGTCCATGGTTACTCAATAGTTGACAATACAGTGGATGTCATGTGACTGGCCTAAAGACTTGAAAAAGAGTAAATATATTTTATTTAAAAAGGATGATCTCCCAAGTTTGATGAAGGGTAATTGGGGACTGAGCCTGGGGGCGTGGATGAAAGGCTGAATCTGGGGAATGATAATTAATCCAGCAGAATATCTTCCTAGAACTTAATTTGGAACCATCAGAATTTACATCTTTTTCCTTTACGCCTGTTGATGCCAGATAGTAAAATCTGTAATTTAAAGGCGGTAATTTTACGTTAATCATATGAGCACATGGTCTTAGAAGAATTTAGGCTTGTTCAACAACATCTGCCAGTATAGAGAACCATCTAGATTGAGTTACCTTTAGAACACTGACTTCATACATGGCCATCATAGTAATACAATCCTTCAGTATTGGAATACTGCTTCTAAATGGTGAGTAATTA
>NW_027322688.1:0-1649 GCF_032062135.1 Pyxicephalus adspersus | reverse complement strand
TGCAGCAAAGGGTGCCCAGATCCCCAGAGATGGTCTCACCTTCTGAAATTTTGGCCCTGGAATTGCTCAGATCATATGCACACATTTGTAATACCAATGTTATAGTATTTTCAGATAATATTTTAAAGTCTTAAATTGATTTTTTAAGTCATTGATAACTTTGGGTTCTTTTTGAAGGCCACTTTCAGAATGGAGAATAAAGAGCCTTTTGGGGAAAGAGGAAGCCTAAGAAAGCAATTAGTGAAAATTGGTGCACAACGGGTCCAAAACGCCCGTTAGTATTTTGTTATAAGGTATAATAGCATTCTAGTACAGCTAAAAGAGATCTCAGGATAATGGGACCCCATGCCACATGCTTTATTTGACAATCAGGAGGAAACCCTTATGATTCATATTTATCACTCTATCTATATGTATCTATCTATCTAACTTTATATATATATATATATATATATATATATATAATCAGATAGATAGATAGATAGATAGATAGATGCCATACCTGGATTTCAGCGGGTCTTGGTTTTCCTACCAGTATTATTATTATTATTATTATTATTATTATTATTATTAATAAACAGGATTTATATAGCGCCAACATATTACGCAGCGCTGTACATTAAATAGGGATTCCCGGCATCACTCGTGTCTATAGACCAGCGGGCTCTCTGCCTATGAGTGGCTCCGCATTGACTGTTTTATAGTCGCACGGAATTGTAGTAGCGGTGCTATTTCTCTATTACAGGCTTGTTCCAGATTGAACGTTAAGCAAAACCTCTTTGTTTCCATATGAAAGGTTTTATATGTAATGAGAAGGAAAAACGTCCTCAATTTATTCAAAAAAATTAAAGTTTGGCCCACGACTTTTTCTACGTTTTTAATTTTGGCCCTCTGTGTATTTGAGTTTAACACCCCTGGTCTACACGGACGTTTTCCTGTGTTAAACCCGAGGCTTTTAAAGCCCATGTTTGAAATCCCCATGAAATCCAATGGACTAATCTACATCTGGACGTTTCCTTGAGGCACGGTTATGAGCTTTACCTAAAACGTTGCTTGCAATGTTTAGAAATTAAAACGCTGCGTAAAAGCTGGAAAACGCCCAAAACGCAGGTAAACGTGGGTAAATGCTTTCATTGATTTCAATGGGATGTTTTCCTGCGTTTTCCCGTGTTTTTAAGCACTTGAATGCAATTAAGTTAAAAACATGGAAAAACACAGTAAAAATGCAGGAAAGCGCGAAAAAACGTGGCATAGGCATTTTCCAGCATTTTAAAGGCAAGCTTTAAAACGCTAATGAAAATGCATAAAAACACAATAGGAACGTTTACATGTGTTTTTATAAACGTCAATGTATCCTTAGGGACCTCTTCATGCCTAGGCTATGTTCAGACTGGTAATGTGGTTGTGGCACTGTTACTGCTTTCCTAATTCCACCTCTCTGGGACGCTACATCTCCCTACTACGTCTCTCATTGCCTTTAGGCAGATGCTACATCCATCCTTCCCACCTCTCCTCTTCTGCTGCCTCTCTTTGTAGTTCTCTTCATTATCTTCCATTTCACCTTAGAATCAGATTCAAGCTCCTGTGCTTTGCCTTCAAATCCCTCCACAGCTATTGTCCCACTTACCTTTCTGACCTGATAGAAAAAT
>NW_027322687.1:0-1650 GCF_032062135.1 Pyxicephalus adspersus | reverse complement strand
AAAAAAAACAAATTTAAAACATCAACACTAAATCAAATGATTTAAATTAAATTGATTATATGTCTAAATCCGGCAAAACAAAACGGTTAACTTCAATTTCCCTTTAATTTGTGCCATAGTAATAGTACAATTTGAGTGTGGACAGAAGGAAAGACATGGTTCATATGCACCTAGGGCTCCATAAAATCTAAATTGCTTTGTGCGGCGTCTAGATATTTGCTTTTCCCAATGAGCAAGTAATAAATAAAACTCCATTTCTGTTCAAGACATTGTGAGCAGGAAAGAAAAGCTTCAGTACTAACTACGTAATTTAGTAAGCATTTTATTTTGTGAAACTTCCCAGCTATTTTAAAACCCGTAAAGACATTTCATTTTCGAGGTAACCTAAAATACATTTTTTAATCTATCTAAAATAGAAGCTGGACCTAAATTTAGTAAGTGATACCCTGTATTTTCGCTAAATAGTACATTTAGTATTGTTTCATAGGCAAGCTACTCTTTTATTCTGAATATAAATGATCTAACTAATCCCATATGTTCCTTTTGAAATTTTATTTCAGGCTGTCGATTTGTAAAACAAGCACACAATGCCAGAATATGAGAACGTGTTAAACTTGTTGACCTTCCCTGCCAGTAATGTATTAAAATATACACAAGAATTGCAGGATGTCTTCACATTTGAACTTGCATTTGTAGATTAGTAAGGCAGTGATAGGATTTTAAAGCAGCTTGCTATTGCTTTGGGCATGGTCTTAGAATCTATTGAAGAGCTTTATGTGTTGATGATGCGTGCTGGAATTGGGCACCGTGCTAAATGTTCTTTCCTTATGCCATCCGACTAGACTTAATTTAACTTGTGCTGGTTATGGCAACAGAATTCAATTTATTTGAGATGTTTTGCAAAATCAAGAAATAACTTACAGTCTCAGATTTTTAAAGCAGAGCTATACTCTGTTAAATAGCAATAGCACTTCCCAAATTCAAATAATAAATTTGCTTTGTTTAATTTCTAGCCTATATTGCATTTCTAAACTGCCACCCGCCGTCCAACCTAGCCATTCTTGGCCTCTTGGCAGAAAAGAAGCAAATTAGATCACAGAAAGGAAGATTATGGGTAGGACTGGGAGTAACTACATTAATGTGAATTGCACCATTCTCCCCTACAAAGTCCTGATTGTGCTGATATACACAAAAAAGATGAAGGAAAGTCCAAGACCTTGAAGCTCTGCTCCTGGGACAGATGTCAGAAGACAGAGGTTATAGAATTTACAAGACCCTGGACACAGCACCCATGGCACATATGCAGTAATATTATATTATCACCTTGTATTTATATCATGTTACTAGCTGTGCCTTAAAGGTGCTCTCAATCTAATGTCCCTACCATAGTCATATGTACAGTCTATAGTCAATTTTGTGGGGGAAGCCAATTAACTTAACTTCATGTTTTTGGACCATAAATGGAGCCACTCAAGCCCCCAGGAAAAACTTTTAATCCTATATTTATCCATTCTTGCTCCTCAGTAAGATCCTCACTGTGTGGTCTGCTGGAAACTGCAGAACAATCACCGCCAAAGTCTCCTAGCCAAAATCTCCACCTGTAAAGATCCACCATTGGGATACATTGAAGTTGACCTTTCGGAATGATTG
>NW_027322686.1:0-1650 GCF_032062135.1 Pyxicephalus adspersus | reverse complement strand
ACGTGCATTAGGGTGTCATTCATCACATTGAAAAGCACAGCAATGCATCAACCTATGTAATATGCAATACTGGGCATTATATCAGTGCAATGGAGCAAACAGAGGCATTTTTTAGAAACCATACAAGATGCAGCAGGATTTTTTGAAAATGCAGTGTGCTGCACCATATCACATTGATCTAATGTCATTTTCTTCATACTTTATATAGGAACTTATTGTCCTGCTGTTTTATGGCAGTGTGGCACTGATGTAAAAGAGTTTCCTTATAATGGTCTGTCATTCTATCTTAGTTGTCAGTTTTCACTATTTCACCATTATGTTGTCCAAATGTCTATTATATTGTCCAATTAATGCTTCAAAGATTAAGTTAACAACACACAAGTATCATTATGTGATGAATCTTATTACCAGAGATCACAAACATTAATATAGCATCAATGACAATATTGAAGGAGGAAGCACACGTTTCTTGTTCGCTCTTTTTTAAGTCTTTAATGTAATTGATTGAATAATCATTTGGTATTACTATCTATTTCTCCAATGCATAATAATATTTCTTATTATATGATATTTCAATTTCACTATGACACTGTGACACTTTATGAATGAATGAATTTCCCCACACCAGGAAGAAGATGGCAGTGCCCATGATGAAATGAAGATGTGAGTGCATTTAAAAAATTACAATCAGGCAGGTAATGTTTATTTATTACAGAAGTAATAACTTTAAGGCTTAATTTACCAAATATTGGAGAAAAGCTTTAAATGTTTACCTTTTTACATATTCAATAAAATAATGGATATACCTCTGAAATGTACATTATTTTTTATTATACATGTAAATAACATATACAAGGTATGAATGGGGATGAAACCTGGAAGTCAAAGTGGGATTACAGCTGAGGAAGTCCCCATTTCTGCTAGAGAGGGGTGTGTTGGGTGGCAGAACATGGTGGCTGGAAAAAATGGAAAATTGTACAGTATATAAGCAGAACAGTGATCAATATCTAAAGAGCAGTAAATAATAGCACCCATTATAAACCAACCTACGGGTAACTGCTTTCTGATTGGTCGCAATGGCTTACAAATTTTTGTGTATCATTGCCCAAATTTATTTTCTCTGCAATCTCTACCTAAATACATGCTACTAAATACATGCTACAAGCCCCAAGTGGGAAACCTGTGCGTCAAATGGGGTTCTATAATGAGATTATGGGGTTTCTATTTTGCTGGAAAGAGTTTATTTAATAGGGGAACCTTTAACCCAATGAGAAAGCTGCACTGATCTGTGGATGGAGGGCATAATGATTTTGCACAAATGGCAATACCATGGCACCTGAATGGACTGGGTGGGGTACTTAGAGAACAGTGATAACAATGGGTGAGTGTTAGGAGACTCTCTTCTGGCTGACAATCCCAGGCGGTGTCCCACGGCAGTAGAGCGTGGCCGGGTTATTCCCTCCGGTGGTGGCACTTACAGCAGCAGAGGAGTTCCTAGGAATTAGCGCTTTGGGGCTTGCAGCATCCTTGTTTCCCTTTAGCTGTGTTTTGTCATTCAGCATCCCCTGCTTTGAGACTGCACAGCTGAGGGAGATTTAGAGTTGTGCTGCAGCTGATGAGCAGAATGGTTCCCGATCAATCCCATGCTGC
>NW_027322685.1:0-1650 GCF_032062135.1 Pyxicephalus adspersus | reverse complement strand
TAAGGTGTGCAGACAGTGTGTCAAGGGTTTACGGATGTGAACAAAGGGAACACATGATAAGATGCCATTTGGTATGCCTATGGTTTGGCGAGACCTTGGACATTATTTCAGTGACTGTTACTTTATAGTATAGTATAGTGAAAACTTCAGGATATAACAAGAAAAATAAATGTAATATAGGGTATCCGAGTCTACCATGGGCTTTACGCCCAGTGGCTCATTCAGATGAAATCCCAGTGCTGGTTTTCGCTACACTAGACTCAAAAGAACATGATTATGGTGACTAGGTGACAACAATGATGAAGAGTTTGAAATTGAAGAGGACTCTGTTCATAAGGGATTTGATCAGCATGAGTTGAGTGATTTGGGACATGATTCGGGCTATGGAATCATGTCCCAAATCACTGTATCATACTTTCGAACCAGAGGAATTGCATTTCTGCAATACTTTAGAACTGACCAGTGGCTTTGTGTATGACCATAACATACCTGGTTTAATGGAGAAATTGGGAATTCCAATCTATAACTCAACTGAATGGCGACTATTCATTGATAGCTTAAAGCAGAACTTAAATTGTGTCCTTCACAATAGCAATATATTTGGGTCAGTCCCATTTGGCCATTCAGTTCCTCTTTGTGAAGAATATGCAGACATAAAGAGAGTCATTGAGTTGTTGCAATATCACCAACACAATTGGGTCATCTGGGCTGACCTTAAAATGGTATGCTTCCTTCTTGGTCAGCATCGAAGATACACCAAGTATCCCTGTTATCTGTGCATGTGGGGCAGCTGAGCTCGTGAGAAGCATTGGGTGGAAAGGAATTAGCCCCCAAGATCTGCCTTAAAACCAGGTGATCCAAACATTCTACATGAGCCACTTATTCATAGAAATAATATTATATTCCCACCTCTGCACATGAAACTGGGTCTGATGAAACAGTTTGTTAAAGCTTTACCAAATGAAGGAGACTGTTTCAAGTACCTCATTTTGGCATTTCCTAGCCTGTCATTTGAAAAATCTGCCTCCCCTAAAACTTACCTTCTGTGCCTAAGACATAGCCACCCACTTCAGAGATCAAATTGTAAAAAACAGACATGATATCTCTGCTCACCTTGCTACTTCAACCATATCCACCCCTTCCACCTGTAAATCACCACTAACCTTCCTCTGCCCTGTTACCCTGGATCATCTCTATCTACTGCCTGTCTGCTTGATCCAATTCCCTCTGATCTACTCCGTGTCCATTCCTCCACCCTGGCCTCCGCACTTATCAAACTATTCACCTTTCCCTTTCTAGTTTAGACTACTTTAACATCCTCCTCTAACCCAACCCGACTCTCACCTCAAAAATCTATTATGAATGTAGCAGCCGGACTTATCCATCCTTCTCACCACTCCTTTTCTGCTGCCTCTCTTTGTAGTTCTCTTCATTGTCTTCCATTTCCCCTTAAAATCATGTTCAAGCTCCTGTGCTTTTCTTTTAAATCGATCCACAGTTCTTGTTACACTAACTTTTCTGACCTAGTAGAAAAATATCCTCTTCCTGCTTCTTCGCTCCTCCAATGACCCACTAATGACTTCCTCCTCTTGAAACCCATCTTTTCAAACTTTCTTACCTGTCTTCTATTGTGTCCTAAAACCAGTATTT
>NW_027322684.1:0-1650 GCF_032062135.1 Pyxicephalus adspersus | reverse complement strand
AGTATTTGCAATACTCACGACTTAGGTGGATATTGCATGCCAAAGCCTGAAATTATTATCAGACCACTGCTAGTCCCAGCACACGTGCCACTTCTCCCATCAGTGGAAGGAATGGGCAGTGTCTTTCTCAGCACTGGAGGATTACAGCAGTGAATTGCTTAGTGGACATCAATAACAGTCCAAAATGCTTACAGTAATTTCCAAGCTCTCAATCCCACACAGATTTCCACTCTCACCTACATAGTCCCAACACAGGATTGAAACATGTAGCCCAAACACTCTATTTTCTGTTTCAGAGCAGCAGAACAACCCTGCCTCCAACAGGACACTTGCTTAGCTGCTAGCACCAAACATAGTTCATAGGGTCCCTCCCTCCTTCACAGCCTCTCATTGGTGCACTAGGGCAATACGGGATGGCCCACCTTGTAAATTAAATTTTGTGTCTCCTTACCTGTTATTCAAGTAAAGCAAAGCAAACAAAAATGTTTATTGGTCCTCCTGATTTCATGATTAGCCCAAATCTGAACAGTAACCCTAAAGATAATGACCAATAGGTCAAAGTCTCCCCATATACAACTGTACTATCAAGCTTTCTTTCTAGCTACAGATGAGGCTATGTTTTGAAATAAAGAAAAGATAACAGCCAGCAAACAGGAGACAGTCATTAAATATTTTAACTAGTTACAAAAACGGAAGAGAACTCTACTCAGGGATACGAATACCATAGGGTCATTTTATAACATGTGTGGACAATATTGGCACAAACTCTATTGAACAAAGAAGTCTGTAAAAGAAATATATACCGGTAGCTTAAAAAATATTCTAGCTAGTGTGTATATGTATAACAGTGTGTGGGTGTGTGTTTGTGGGTCAGTATCTTGTCTTTTGTTTATCCACTGTCCATTGCTATAATGATTATGAGTCAATAAACCTACATATGTGTACTAAGCTTAATTATTCAATTCTGGTGAGCTTTAACTTCTATAGGGCAAATCCGGAGGCATCTTGCTGGACATACTGTATCTGGATGTCTACTAAACATTTAGAATATGTGAAGTGGTTTTGGTCAAATGGATTCTGCTATAAATTAACAATTGTTGTTGGAAAAATTAGCCATTGGTAAAATTGAATATTATTCAATTTCACTAATTCAAGCTTAGTTTGGTCGTCATAAAATAAAGTAAATGATTTGTTAATTTGGGGTGGGTGTATTTAGGGTGTATTTACTTTATACTATTTAATGTTCTTTGTATATGTATTTTTTTGCACCTTATTAGTGTTAATTTTTTTTCTAATTGAAATTCTTTACTTTTTTTACTTTTGTGTGGAAGTTTTAGAAGAAGTTTTTTTCTTCCTTCTTTTTCATCTTATTCATTTTCATCCATGGCTGAATACCTGGTATGTGCTTTGTCACATTTTAAATAATAGGAGGTTTCCCTTTTTTTGACCCGGGTCATCCTTTTCAGCCCACTAGTAAACTAAAATGTACTGTGTGTTTATTATGTTAACACAACAACAACAGAAAAACATAAACATTGTGATGACAATGGCATTGTTCATGTACTCTATGGAAACACTCTGCCAATTCAGTACTCAATCTTCCACTGTCACTTTTTGCATGTGCTGAGCTATTTCCCCAGGGCTATGGTT
>NW_027322683.1:0-1651 GCF_032062135.1 Pyxicephalus adspersus | reverse complement strand
AACAGACTTGAAACATTCCCATTTCTGTTCTGTGTTCTTTGAGGACAATATTTTCTCCCAGTCCAAGTCACAGAGAGCCGCCCTTAATAATGGATTCGCTCTCTTAAAATGAAATGTTTTTATCTTTCCTGTTTTGCCTTCTTTTTACAGCTTACATTAAATGAAATTATATTATGGTCACTGCTACCCAGATTCTCTTTTATTTGCACATTTGTTATAAGCTCTGCATTGTTAGAAAGAACTAGGTCCAGCAGAATATCATTTCTAGTTGGGGCTTCTCTAAACTGTACCATAGAATTATCCTGTATTAAAATCATATTTTGCTGTTCCTGTAGTGCCAATACTCCAGTCAATGGCTCACTCTTGGCTGATGAAACAAGTGGCTTTTTAATCAAGTGGAGTTAGAAAAATTAAAATTTCTGATATTGTGCATTTGAGAGTTGTGTCTGCTTGACTGTCAGTTTTGTTTTAAATGCTCATTGTTTTGCTCATGCTTCAGCTTTGAAACGGGATGTCCAACAAGTTCATGTAATGAACAGGTATCCACAAATATATTCAGCCAAAACGTGTCCATAACCTGAATACTTTATCTGTTTATTTGTACATGTTGGCACTTTACCTCTTCCAAATAATACATTAACTTACAGCAATTCTAAAAATGCTAAAATCATTTACCAAAAAATAATTACCAAAGCACAGAAAAGCTAATTGCATCTCTATACGAGTGTGTATAATGTTATCAGATGCCATATAAATACATTTGTATGGTATGTGTTAGTTCGACAGTACAAACAGAATTATCTACCTGACAAGCGGGCCATGACATTTTGTGCTTAGTTGGACAATTTACACATAATTAAGCCTTCGGTAGAAGCAACTAGAAATAATTAAAACAGAGTCATGTTTAAAACTAGAGATTTGTTTCCATAGGTGTTTATAAGTGACATTTTAATCAGTCATTTGCACTGTCTGCTAGCTATATTTGAATGTAAGCATCTGTGCTTAGAGTATCATCAAGAAATAATCTAGAGACTGTGAGACTGCTGATACTGTTAGTGCTGGATGAACTTTATCCTGAGCATAATTAACTTTGCTGTCATTAACACTCTTGACTTTTTAACAGATAAAACTATACTCTGTTTTTATTAAATATGCAGATTTCTTCGTCCACTTTACTGCAAAGCAGTAGTAGGATTTACAGCTATAAATCATTCTCCATAAACAGTCTATTTGGTTGGTAAGTGCTACTTTAAAAATGCAGTAGCAAATAGCAAGTCAAACCATTTAGGTTTCGGATTCTGGTTTTTGCTTTACTGGATTTTATAATAAGTCCTTAGGAATAGCTACTCATTAATAAATAAAGCCAATGTCTAAAGTGACTGCTAATTTGGATGGCTCAGGGGTTAGCACTCCGGCCTTTGTAGCGCTAGGTCCCAGGTTCGATTCCCAGCCACAACGTTATCTGCATGGAGTTTGCAGGTTCTTCCAGTGTCTGCATGGGTTTCATCCCAAAAACATGCAGTGAGGTTAATTGGGTTCCCCCTAAATATTGACCTTAGACTACATTAATGACATATGACTATGGTAGGGACATTAAATTGTGAGCTCCTTTGAGGGACAGTTAGTGACACAGCTATGGACTTTGTACAGC
>NW_027322682.1:0-1651 GCF_032062135.1 Pyxicephalus adspersus | reverse complement strand
ATAGATTCAATATGGGGAGTGAGTTGACTTTAGAAGTGCATATCATAATGTATATATACACACAGCTAATTAACAATAAAGGAAGCATTCTGCAAACCCTGGGCACCCACTGGTTCTATTTTCCATCTTACTGTCATTGAGGTGACTAGCCTAAACCTAGTGCTCTATTGGAGGCTTTCCTACCAGTAAGCATCCAAAAGACAGACATCTTTAGTAAATCTGCAGCTGGCACTAGTGTTTAACTATAATGTAGCAAATTTTGCAACTGGGCACACTTAGCTGCCTTGCCACCCTTCACTGGCACTGTGATGTCCCTTGGTGTGGCTGATGTCAGCTTCTCCTGGCTTTGCCATCTTCACTGGTCAGGTTGGAGCAACAAAAATCTTGCCATGTGACACTGCAACATTTTTTAGTATGTGAGCAGCAAATTTTTTCATTATACTTATTGATCAAACAGACTGGATCTCATCACTCATATTAACATAAATTAACATATACGAATTGGTAGTCTTATTTAGATCTCTTCTCCTTTCCTGGAACAGGGCAAACCCGCAGGAGCGGCATTAGTGAGGAGAGATCTGAATAAGACTACCATTGGAATATGTTAATTGAGTGGTGGGATCCTCCCCGTGATCAATAAGTATAATCAAAAAATGTGACAAAAGTCACATAATAAGTGGTGATCAATATTCTTGATTAGATGATGAATTTGGGATGGTTGCGAATTATTGCAGTAACTTTTACCCTTTGGTGTGAGAAGTACTTTAATATCACAAGCTACACAAGTAAACAAAAAGAACTTTGTAATTTTGTGTCCTGAGGAAGCCCTTTGGCGAAATGCGTAAAGAACACACACACACATTTACAAGGAAATATGTGAATTGGTGGAAAATTGATGGAGTTATGTTTTAACAAAGGAGTGACTGTACAATGTACTCAAACTATTATTTATTGTATTTGTAAAAAATAAATGTTGACATTTTATATACAGTGTTATGTTTAGGTATCTTAAAAATCCCAAAAACAAATTAGAAGAGAAACTTTGAAATATTAAATAGGGATGTGGTACCAGATATATATCTTCCTCTTATATACTGATAAAAATCTGGATCATGCTAATGTGGTAAGCATGCTTTACTTCCATCAAAATTGTCTGTATTTCAGCAACTGTCCATTTTCAAAGGCTCATGAAGCTTCAAGATTTGTTTTTTACATTCTTTATGTTCTGCTTCCTAGTTGCCTAACAGTAAAATTTAATGAATTTACCATATATAAAATAAACTTCTAGAAAATGAAGGAAATAAGAGCAAATGAAAAAGTCTATTTTTTTCCATAACATTTTGATTGTTGAACCCCATTGTAAAAAAGCTTTAGGGAGGAAGCAGAACTAAGCAATGTCTTTCCAGAATATGTGGCTTATCAGCTTGTACAAGCTTAGTAAAGGACCAGATCTATAAAGCTTTGCAGTCATAAAGAAGGGGTGAAAAGCCTGTTCATAGGATGAAATGCAGCTATAAGAGCTGAGAACACTTTATGGATGTGCCTGCATTGCAGTAGCAGCTGCACAGAATGTACACGTACATGGCGGCCCTGACTCTGCGCTTCATTAACGCAGTGCATGCTACACTGAGCACTATGTTGCAGACTAAGT
>NW_027322681.1:0-1651 GCF_032062135.1 Pyxicephalus adspersus | reverse complement strand
TAGGGGAACAGTGACTTTTAATGCAAGCTCGCCAGTGTAAAGCTGCCGGAGATGCGCGGCTCCGGCCGCAAGCTCATTCAGTTGCTGAATTGCGCGACGGCTTACGATTTCGGATCGCGAATACGAATGCGCGAACGAGCATCTGATTTTGCTTGATGAATTAGGGCCAAGGGGTCAATTACTAAGAAAGTAGAGGCTGTTCACTTAGCAAAGAGAATAATAGTGCATGCTTTAATTGCAAAGTCAACTTTAAAATTAAAAAATTAACGTCAGTTTACTTAGAATACTATGCTAAAATAAAACTCTATCCTGTGACAAGACACTTACAGTTTGGCTTGTGTTCAAGCAGAAAGTAAGTGCTGACAGATGAAGTCTCCCTGTCAAATATTTTTACCTGCCTGTCAACACTTTTTATGTATACTGAGCTGCACAAGTCAGTGTACAATCTCAGCACTAGCCTGTGCGGGGATTAAATAATAACCATGGGACTCAGATCGAGGAGAGTCACTGTCGGTTGAAAAATGGCAAAAAATTGGGAGCTCAGCTTTGGCTATATCTTGCAATACTTCTCTCACTGCAAGCAAAAATATAAAGTTCTAATGCGACCTAGTCAGACTCCATAAGCTAAATAAAGACCTTTCACCCTTGTGCTATAGAAAATGTGGTCAGATGGTCACTATGTTACATGCCTGGTAGAGCTGCCCAAATGTTAAAAGACTTTGGATCAGAATCTACAACCTCATCTATTCAGTAACTCAAGTCAACTTACCTAAACTGTTAGACATATCCTTATTTGCACAACTAGATGAGATGCTTCCAAAACCAATTGCCGATTTATTTACATACTCCTAGCAGCATGAATAACAATAGCTTGCTTTTGGAAAGCCTCTAATATACCGTTGGAATTCACTAAAAACAAACTATACCTATATTCAAAATTTTCACATTACATAAAAGGGTAGAGAACCCTTTTATATAGGTCAAAATTCTGTTGTTTTTTTTTTATAGGTGCAATACCCCTTTAAAAAAAAGGGGGGTGCAGCACGGCCCTCTAATTCCTATCCAGGATGGATGCCGAGACAACGCGGGACCCGATGCCGGACACCCCAGGAGTGATTGGACTGCCCTGCAGGATTGAAGGCAAGTGTGTTTTAATTTTTATTTTTGAGTGTAGTTCCTATTTAAAAACAAAAAAGTCCATGCTGTTATCTGGATTTTGTATGATGCCTGAATTTATATAAGTTCAACTTTTTGACTGTTGGAATTTTTGTTGCTATGTGACTATCTCAATATTGCCCTCAAATATGTTGTAAACAAAAACCCTTTGAAAATCCAATAAAATTTTTGAAATACAAATAAAAACCATGGACATCATCTGGACCTGGCCAATTAAGATGGCCAAAGACTCCAAACTCAAAAGAACAGCAAGTAAATGAGACGGAGGGCTGTTGTCACAACAGTGGAAGTTACTATTTGTGTACTTACATATTTTTGTAAACAGGTAATGGTTCTTAACCACCTGGGCGTTACACTGATGTCTAGATTTCTGTACCAAAAGCGTTACAGGTTTTCATGAAATTTTTTTTTTTAAATTGTAGACCTGTAACTTACAGAAATATGTCCGAATAGGGGACTAGTAGATATAATGAAT
>NW_027322680.1:0-1651 GCF_032062135.1 Pyxicephalus adspersus | reverse complement strand
AACCCCTGTCTGTGTCTCTCCAAGCAGAGCTCACTCACACAGTCCACCTGTCTGTGTTTCCAAACAGAGCTCTCTCACACAAAACCCCTGTCTGTGTCTCTCCAAGCAGAGCTCACTCACACAGTCCACCTGTCTGTGTGATACCATTTCTCTATTTAATATTTAATTGTACAGTTTAAGAGCTCTGCAGCGTATTGTTACATAACAGCATCATATAATTATAAGGAGTGGATTCAATATGATATATTGCATTGTGTTATATGTTTTAGCAGACAAACCAGTAAGTGTGTATTTTTTATGCTTTTACATTTGTAGGATAACCTTTTGCCACCCCCTTTCTTCCTATTAAATTTGCCCCAGTTCAGTGTTTACATCTCAAGGAGTTCTTTGTATCCTACCTAACGTAACCAGGCCCAGTTCCAGATGTTGCACCCCAAATTAAACTTCATTCTTTAAAAAGTTTACATATAACTGTTATGCTATAAATTGGCAACTGGAGAAATAAGAATGAGGCACATCTGCTCCCCTTCTTTTTACACTATTTCCATTAAAAGGAGCTGTTGATAGAAATAACTGTCTGATTAAGTTTACTTAGTTAGTTATACATTTTTCAAACCCCTGTGACTACATCCTGGGCTTTCAGCATTTTGGATATACATTTTTTTGAATTTCTGTAATATAAAGTAAACTATAATACATACATAGGTAAAGCCAATCCAGGGTTAACATTCAGTTTCCAATCAGTGCTAAAGGAAAACTGAAATCTGATTGACTGATACAGCATTCTGTGTTTACCATATAATATTCTAGACAAAGACCAAAACACTTAGACGTTGTTTTATTTTAGGGGTCGGTTTGATATTTGACCTAGAACTTGAGAGTATACATTTGTTGATGATGCTCTGAATGGTGCCACACAGACCCCTGAGGAAGCCCTTCAAGTGAAATGTGTCGGGATTAGAGAACTAAGTAGCTCTTCCTAGTTTCTTTTATTGATATAAATCAGTGGCCGCCAACTGGTGGTCTGCGGGTCTGCGCCCCGAGCAGGGTCAGGAGAAGAACCCCACCTGGGGGACACATTGGCCAGAGCCACGAACCTCGTGCCCCGTACAGATAGGCTCAGGGAAGTGGATGGGTTTAGTCTCTGGCTCAAACCTGCGATGGGAGAGTGAGCAAGTTCTGGAATCATGACGTCACTATTGAGGATGTTTCTTCCCCTTTGCACAGTCCAGAGCCGGTAAATTTAGTGGTCTGTGGGTCCGCAAAAACTGGCGACCACTGATATAAATCATTCTAAGAAGCAGTGAGATGTCTAGTACAGGCAACTTATCTGATGAATTATAATTATGACAATGATGTCTGGTTGAGATCAATCCTTACACTTGAGTGTTACTTATCATTACATTCACAGATTTGTTGCGAATATATACTTTTTTATACACTTTTTTAATATACTTTTTTCTGACTGCTTTTTAGTTTATTTCAGTTGTTGATGATGACCAGTCCGCTGTCACAGTACTTGAATAACACACAAAGCAATGCTAACTCTATACATAGTTATATGGCAATGATGATTTTTTTCTCAAGGTCTTAGGAAAATTTCTAAGATTGTACACTGAATCTGCTATGTAAAGAATACTCATAGGTTGCC
>NW_027322679.1:0-1652 GCF_032062135.1 Pyxicephalus adspersus | reverse complement strand
TGTGACTCTGAGATCAGTTTAGGTCACACCAGTGATCTTGTCGGCTATCTGTAAAGGGTGACATTCTTCCCACTGCCAGCAATGAAGAAGGCATTCTTCCAACTGACTACCATACTAATGTACTGTGGGGTGTGGATATAGTAATTATAGAAAAGGGTTCCCTGACAACCTGAAATCTATTTCAATGGGTTCCCCCGTGTTAAGAAGACTCCCTATTTTATTTATGACAGGTTTGCTTTACTAACATTTTGGGGACTCTGGTCAATTAAGGCAGGTTCAAGAAATCAAGCGGCTTGTCAGCCTCATGGTTACTTGCACAGCCAAACTGGTTCTTAAAGAACCAACATCTGCAAAATCTTCAGTGGGTGGAAGTGAGTGAAAATAAACCACTTACTGCCACTCCTATTCTTTTTCTATGGCGCTGTCATGGGAAGAAGCTACATATAGCATTCTCCCCAGTCTGAACATAGCCTTATATGGCTGCTTGTACTGTCAACATATTAACTTCTAAATAAATTAGTATTGTGTATTTTTTTATTCTTCAACTCCTGAAAAAACGCTTTTCTCTAAAGAAAATATACAGGTAGTCCCCAAGCTAATGACATCCGACATACAGACAACTCCTAGATATGAACAGGGCTTATCTGCACGTCTGTGTGCAGGACAGAGGCTTGATTTTGGTTGTAACTCTTTAATGACCAAGACAAACTCTGCAGTTGTTTCTTTTTGGATATCAAAGCACAGCTTGCTCCAGAAGTTATTGAATGTCTAGGCTCCATAAAGATTTTTTTTGCTTTGTTTTGTTTGTGATTTACTCACAGTGAGGATTTTATACAGTAACTGACACCGCACTGCCTAATAATATGTTGAGACAAACATCTGTCCTAATTACATTTATTAAAATATTGTACATGTTCTGACTTACATACAAATTCAACTGAAGAACAAACCTACAGCCCATATCTGGTATGTAACCTGTGGACTACCTGTATTTGGTCTACCTCATGTCTGGGTTATATGACCCCACCAATTCTAGAAGTCAACATGCCTGAATTATGCCCTTTTCTTTGAACTTCCCCCTACTTCAGTAATCCCCTTCCTTTTAAATTACTTTTGGAAAATCAGTGATCGGTATATCTTAATAAACCACATCCCAAATTTGAATAACTCAGTTTTTTTAGGGAAAAATTTAAGTTCCCCCATCGTTTGGAAAGGGCATTTTGTGTGGTATTACAACAATACACATTTTGCATCTATTAAAAAATCAATATATTTTATTGTCAGACATATTTCTAAAAACTAGGAACTTTTTGATGCTTGCTGTTTCTATAGTTGGGTATACGGCTATGCAATATACATTCTTGTGGTAAGAAAATTCACTTTCTTTTTCCTGATGAAGTAGACTTAGTGTTGTGAAACGCGTAGAAACTAAAGAGAATTACATACATATACAACTGAACTTCTTGTGCTCTAGTGTAAAACAATATCCTGTATGTGATTGAGGAGACACATGTCTTGTTATGCTATGTATCAAAAGATCTTTTAACATATTATGTTTGTTTTTTTGTGTTTTATAAAGTTCTTAGTTTTTAGAATAATGTCTGACAATAAATTATATTGATTTTTTTATTAGATGCATATTGTTGTAATAC
>NW_027322678.1:0-1652 GCF_032062135.1 Pyxicephalus adspersus | reverse complement strand
CCGCTCCTCCAATGACCTACTAATGACTTCCTCACTCATAACCTCATCACACGCACGGCTCCAAAACTTTTCTAGAGCTGCCCCAACTCTCTGGAATATTCTTCCTCGTCCTATTCGGTTTGCTCCCACTTTCTGCTCATTTAAAAGAGTGCTCAAAACTCATCCTTTCAAACTTCCCTACCCCTCTTCTTCTGTCTCCTAAAACCCCTCACTACTTCTTACCATTCCAAATCTCCCCTCCTATTGTGTGGTACTTCCCCCACCTCCTAGATTGTAAGCTCTTTGGGGCAGGGTCCTCTCCTCCTCCCGTGTCACGGTCTGTATCCGTCTGTCATTTGCAACCCCTATTTGATGTACAGCGCTGCGTAATATGTTGGCGCTATATAAATCCTGTTTATTATTATTATTATTATTATTAATAATATTTCTTAAACTGGAACTGTAGAAGTTTGCAAAGCTGCGAAATGTCTTCAACATTACATAAACCTATCCAGGTAAAGTTGACCAACTACTACAAGTTACAATTGTATCTCCATCCTGCTCCTCTTTGCGGCTGGAGATAGAAGCGAGCCTTGAGCTAGAACTTCCCCCTCGCTGATCTATAACACAGAATGTATGTACAGAAGCTATAAATCCTCCTCACTTGCTCATCTCTGAACACTGTCATGGTGTAAATAGTCTGACAGCTTCTAAGTGCCGGAGAAGCAAGCGATGATATAATATATACAAAAGCATTAGTGCTGGATCAAGTAGACTTAATAAACGAGGGAATCTTAGGGTGGGGGTATTCTGGGAAGTGCTTTTTGTTCCATGCGGAGTTCAATGGATGTGTAATGTAAACATTGATATCATTTTGTCCAATTGATAATCCATTAAGTGTATAAATGACGGGTGAAAAATACATTTCAGGCGATTATAATGGCTACTATACTATAACCAATATACAATTCTTATATGTGTGTATGGGTTTCTCCAGGGCTGAAATCAGAAGTTATTGGGATCCATTCACTATGTTTAAAGGTTCCAGCATTTTCTTTAGATAGGGGCCCTGTACAGAAGTCCCCCTTCCTTTGGTGGCGACCCTGGGTATCTCCTTAAAGGTTCTTTAGTGAAACAGGCTGGCACAGGGCACAGGACTAGTCACCTGGGTTTACTATATTCTTTCTATAGCCGTGCCCTAATAATGCCCAAGCCTTGTTCTGCCCGTGTAGAAGCTGCCATCTTGGTACTGGCATGATTTTACATATATCTCCATGCACGCTTGGTATATTTATGGATCATACAAAAAAGAAGGTTGGTTATGTGCACTGTTTTTATTTGTACTTTATCAGTTTGCTAACTCATAATACAAGATGTATGGACCATGAATGGAGGGTCCCATCACATCATCATAAGACATGGGAGCCATCAGGGATCTAATACAGAAAAAAAACTATTATCGGAGTGATTTTTTATGTTACATGTTCAAGATGTGGTGGTGTCATTTACTCTTAATGTCATCCTGTGCACGCAAGAGATGGGCAACCAGCACACCTAGGGAATGGCACCCAATGCACTAAGGGAATGGCACCATGGCACCCAGCATACTAAGGGAATGGTACCCAACGCACTAAGAATGGCACCCAGCACACCAAGGGAATGGCACCATGGCA